>NW_026779499.1:0-97000 GCF_030144855.1 Hypanus sabinus | reverse complement strand
GGAGTTTCACTTTTTGTCTGACCCAGGGATTGTTTGATGGGACCGTGTAGAGGAATAATCACTCTGTGTCTGACCCCGTGAGCGTGTGATGACACGGTGTGGAGGGAGATTCACTCTTTGTCTGACCACGGGAGTGTGTGATGCGACCGTGTAAATGAATAATCACTCTGTGTCTGACCACGGGACTGTGTGATGGGACGGTGTGGAGGGAGATTCACACTGTGTCTGAAACCGAGAGTGTTTGATGGGACCGTGTAGAGGAATAATCACTCTGTGTCTGACCCCGGGAATGTTTGATGGGACCGTGTACAGGCATCATCACTCTGTGTCTGACCCCGGGAGTGTTTGATGAGACCGTGCAGAGTAATAATCACTCTGTGTCTGACCCAGGCAGTCTTTGTTGGGACCGTGTAGAGGAATAATCGCTCCGCATCTGACCCGGGAGTGTTTGATGGGACCGTGAAGAGGAATAATCAGTCTGTGTCTGACCCCCGGGAGTGTTTGATGGGACGATGTGGAGGGTGTTTCACTCTGTGTGTGACCCCGGGAGTATGTGATGGGTCGGTCTGGAGGGAGATTCACTCTGTGTCTGACCCTAGTAGTGTGTGATGGGACTGTGTGGAGGGAGATTCACTCTGTGTCTGACCCCGGGGGTGTTTGATGGGGCTGTGTAGAGGAACAATCACTCCGTGTATGACCCCGGGAGTGTTGATGGGACCGTGTAGAGGAATAATCACTCTGTGTCTGACCCCCGGGAGTGTTTGATGGGACCGTGTAGAGGAATAATCACTCTGTGTCTGACCCCCGGGGGTGTTTGATGGTACTTTGTGGAGGGAGATTCACTCTGTGTCTGACCCCGGGAGTATGTGATGGGACTGTGTGGAGGGAGATTCACTCTGTGTCTGACCCTAGTAGTGTGTGATGGGACGGTGTGGAGGGAGATTCACTTTGTGTCTGACGCCGGGAGTGTGTGATGGGACGATGTGGAGGGAGATTCACTCTGTGTCTGATCCAGGGAGTGTTTGATGGGACCGTGTAGAGGAATAATCACTCTGTGTCTGACCCCGGGAGTGTGTGATGTGACGGTGCTGATGGAGATTCACTCTGTGTCTGATCCCGGGAGTGTGTGATGGGTCCGTGTAGAGGAATAATCACTCTGTGTCTGACCCCGGGAGTGTTTGATGGGACCGTGTAGAGGAATAATCACTCTGTGTCTGACCACGGGAGTGTGTGATGGGACGGTGCGGATGGAGATTCACTCTGTGTCTGACGCCGGGAGTGTGTGATGGGACGGTGTGGAGGGAGATTCACTCTGTGTCTGATCCCGGGAGTGTGTGATGGGACCGTGTAGAGGAATAATCACTCTGTCTGACCCCGGGAGTGTTTGATGGGACCGTGTAGCGGAATAATCTCTCTGTGTCTGACCACGGGAGTGTGTGATGGGACGGTGTGGAGGGAGATTCACTCTGTGGCTGACCCCGGGAGTGTGTGATGGGACGGTGTGGAGGGCAATTCACTTTTTGTCTGACCCAGGGATTGTTTGATGGGACTGTGTAGAGGAATAATCACTCTGTGTCTGACCCCGTGAGCGTGTGATGACACGGAGTGGATGGAGATTCACTCTTTGTCTGACCTCGGGAGTGTGTGATGCGACCGTGTAGATGAATATTCACTCTGTGTCTGACCACGGGACTGTGTGATGGGACGGTGTGGAGGGAGATTCACACAGTGTCTGAAACCGAGAGTGTTTGATGGGACGGAGTAGAGGAATAATCACTCTGTGTCTGACCCCGGGGGTGTTTTATGGGACCGTGTAGAGGAATAATCACTCTGTGTCTGACCCCGGGAGTGTTTGATGGGACCGTGTACAGGCATAATCACTGTGTCTGACCCCGGGAGTGTTTCATGCGACCGTGCAGAGTAATAATCACTCTGTGTCTGACCCAGGGAGCCTTTGTTGGGACCGTGTAGAGGAATAATCGCTCCGCGTCTGACCCCGGGAGTGTTTGATGGGACCGTGTAGAGGAATAATCACTCTGTGTCTGACCCCCGGGAGTGTTTGATGGGACGATGTGGAGGGTGTTTCACTCTGTGTCTGACCCCGGGAGTATGTGATGGGTCGGTCTGGAGGGAGACTCACTCTGTGTCTGACCCTAGTAGTGTGTGATGGGACGGTGTGAACGGAGATTCACTCTGTGTCTGACCCCGGGGGTGCTTGATGGGGCTGTGTAGAGGAACAAATCACTCCGCGTATGACCACGGGAGTGTTGATGGGACCGTGTAGAGGAATAATCACTCTGTGTCTGACCCCCGGGAGTGTTTGATGTGGCCGTGTAGAGGAATAATCACTCTGTGTCTGACCCCCGGGAGTGTTTGATGGTACTTTGTGGAGGGAGATTCACTCTGTGTCTGACGCCGCGAGTGTGTGATGGGACGATGTGGAGGGAGATTCACTCTGTGTCTGACCCCGGGATTGTGTGATGGGACAGTGCGGATGGAGATTCACTCTGTGTCTGACCCCGGGAGTGTTTGATGGGACCGTGTAGAGGAATAATCACTCTGTGGCAGACCACGGGAGTGTGTGATGGGACTGTGTGGAGGGAGATTCACACTGTGTTTGACCCCGGGGGTGTTTGATGGGACTGTGTAGAGGAATAATCACTCCGTGTCTGACCCCCGGGAGTGTATGATGGGACGATGTGGAGGGAGATTCACTCTGTGTGTGACCCCGGGAGTATGTGATGGGACTGTCTGGAGGGAGATTCACTCTGTGTCTGACGCTAGTAGTGTGTGATCGGACGGTGTGGAGGGAGATTCACTTTGTGTCTGACACCGGGAGTGTTTGATGGGACCGTGTAGAGGAATAATCTCTCTGTGTCTGACCACGGGAGTGTGTGATGGGACGATGTGGAGGGTGTTTCACTCTGTGTCTGACCCCGGGAGTATGTGATGGGTCGGACTGGAGGGAGACTCACTCTGTGTCTGACCCTAGTAGTGTGTGATGGGACGGTGTGGAGGGAGATTCACTCTGTGTCTGACCCCGTGAGTGTACGATGGGACGGTGCGGATGGAGATTCACTCTGTGTCTGACCCCGGGAGTGTTTGATGGGACCGTGTAGAGGAATAATCTCTCTGTGTCAGACCACGGGAGTGTGTAATGGGACGGTGTCGAGGGAGATTCAGTCTGTGTCTGACCCCCGGGAGTGTTTGATGGGGCTGTGTAGAGGAACAATCACTCCGTGTATGACCCCGGGAGTGTTGATGGGACCGTGTAGAGGAATAATCACTCTGTGTCTGACCCCCGGGAGTGTTTGATGGGACCGTGTAGAGGAATAATCACTCTGTGTCTGACCCCCGGGGGTGTTTGATGGTACTTTGTGGAGGGAGATTCACTCTGTGTCTGACCCCGGGAGTATGTGATGGGACTGTGTGGAGGGAGATTCACTCTGTGTGTGACCCCGGGAGTATGTGATGGGACGGTCTGGAGGGAGATTCACTCTTTGTCTGACCTCGGGAGTGTGTGATGGGACCGTGCCGAGTAATAATCACTCTGTGTCTGACCCAGGGAGCCTTTGTTGGGACCGTGTAGAGGAATAATCGCTCCGCGTCTGACCCCGGGAGTGTTTGATGGGACCGTGTAGAGGAATAATCACTCTGTGTCTGACCCCCGGGAGTGTTTGATGGGACGATGTGGAGGGTGTTTCACTCTGTGTGTGACCCCGGGAGTATGTGATGGGTCGGTCTGGAGGGAGACTCACTCTGTGTCTGACCCTAGTAGTGTGTGATCGGACGGTGTGGAGGGAGATTCACTCTGTGTCTGACCCCGTGAGTGTACAATGGGACGGTGCGGATGGAGATTCACTCTGTGTCTGACCCCGGGAGTGTTTGATGGGACCGTGTAGAGGAATAATCTCTCTGTGTCAGACCACGGGAGTGTGTGATGGGACGGTGTCGAGGGAGATTCAGTCTGTGTCTGACCCCGGGTGTGTTTGATGGGACAGTGTAGAGGAATAATCTCTCTATGTCTGACCACGGGATTGTGTGATGGGACGGTGCGGATGGAGATTCACTCTGTGTCTGACCCCGAGAGTGTTTGATGGGACCGTGTAGAGGAATAATCACTTTGTGCCTGACCCCGGGAATGTTAATGGGACCGTGTACAGGCATAATCACTGTGTCTGACCCCGGGAGTGTTTGATGGGACCGTGCAGAGTAATAATCTCTCTGTGTCTGAGCCAGGGAGTCTTTGTTGGGACCGTGTAGAGGAATAATCTCTCTGTGTCTGACCACGGGAGTGTGTGACGGGACGGTGTGGAGGGAGATTCACTCTGTGTCTGACCCCGGGAGAGTTTGATGGGACCGTGTAGAGGAATAATCACTCTGTGTCTGACCCCGGGAGTGTGTGATGGGACGGTGTGGAGGGAGTTTCACTTTTTGTCTGACCCCGGGATTGTTTGATGGGACCGTGTAGAGGAATAATCACTCTGTGCCTGACCCCGTGAGCGTGTGATGACACGGTGTGGAGGGAGATTCACTCTTTGTCTGACCTCGGGAGTGTGAGATGCGACCGTGTAGATGAATAATCACTCTGTGTCTGACCACGGTACTGTGTGCTGGGACGGTGTGGAGGGTGATTCACACTGTTTCTGAAACCGAGAGTGTTTGCTGGGACCGTGTAGAGGAATAATCACTCTGTGTCTGACCCCGGGAATGTTTGATGGGACCGTGTACAGGCATCATCACTCTGCGCCTGACCCCGGGAGTGTTTGATGAGACCGTGCAGAGTAATAATCACTCTGTGTCTGACCCAGGGAGTCTTTGTTGGGACCGTGTAGAGGAATAATCGCTCCGCATCTGACCCGGGAGTGTTTGATGGGACCGTGTAGAGGAATAATCACTCTGTGTCTGACCCCCGGGAGTGTTTTATGGGACGATGTGGAGGGTGTTTCACTCTGTGTGTGACCCCGGGAGTATGTCATGGGTCGGTCTGGAGGGAGATTCACTCTGTGTCTGACCCTAGTAGTGTGTGATGGGGCTGTGTAGAGGAACAATCACTCCGTGTATGACCCCGGGAGTGTTGATGGGACCGTGTAGAGGAATAATCACTCTGTGTCTGACCCCCGGGAGTGTTTGATGGTACTTTGTGGAGGGAGATTCACTCTGTGTCTGACCCCGGGAGTATGTGATGGGACGGTCTGGAGGGAGATTCACTCTGTGTCTGACCCTAGTAGTGTGTGATGGGACGATGTGGCGGGAGATTCACTCTGTGTCTGACCCCGGGATTGTGTGATGGGACGGTGCGGATGTAGATTCACTCTGTGTCTGACCCCGGGAGTGTTTGATGGGACCGTGTAGAGGAATAATCTCTCTGTGGCAGACCACGGGAGTGTGTGATGGGACGGTGTGGAGGGAGATTCACTCTGTGTCTGACCCCGGGAGTGTTTGATGGGACAGTGTAGAGGAATAATCTCTCTGTGTCTGACCACGGGAGTGTGTGATGGGACGGTGTGGAGGGAGATTCACTCTGTGTCTGACCCCGGGAGTGTTTGATGGGACCGTGTAGTTGAATAATCACTCTGTTTCTGACCCCGGGAGTGTGTGATGGGACGGTGTGGAGGGAGATTCACTCTGTGTTTGACCCCGGGGGTGTTTGATGGGACTGTGTAGAGGAATAATCACTCCGTGTCTGACCCCCGGGAGTGTATGATGGGACCGTGTAGAGGATTAATCACTCTGTGTCTGACCCCCGGGAGTGTTTGATGGGACGATGTGGAGGGAGATTCACTCTGTGAGTGACCCCGGGAGTATGTGATGGGACGGTCTGGAGGGAGATTCACTCTGTGTCTGACCCTAGTAGTGTGTGATGGGACGGTGTGGAGGGAGATTCACTTTGTGTCTGACGCCGGGAGTGTGTGATGGGACGATGTGGAGGGAGATTCACTCTGTGTCTGATCCCGGGAGTGTTTGATGGGACCGTGTAGAGGAATAATCACTCTGTGTCTGACCCCGGGAGTGTGTGATGTGATGGTGCGGATGGAGATTCACTCTGTGTCTGATCCCGGGAGTGTGTGATGGGACCGTGTAGAGGAATAATCACTCTGTGTCTGACCCCGGGAGTGTTTGATGGGACCGTGTAGAGGAATAATCTCTCTGTGTCTGACCACGGGAGTGTGTGATGGGACGGTGCGGATGGAGATTCACTCTGTGTCTGACGCCGGGTGTGTGTGATGGGACGGTGTGGAGGGAGATTCACTCTGTGTCTCATCCCGTGAGTGTGTGATGGGACCGTGTAGAGGAATAATCACTCTGTCTGACCCCGGGAGTGTTTGATGGGACCGTGTAGAGGAATAATCTCTCTGTGTCTGACCACGGGAGTGTGTGATGGGACGGTGTGGAGGGAGATTCACTCTGTGACTGACCCCGGGAGTGTGTGATGGGACGGTGTGGAGGGCAATTCACTTTTTGTCTGACCCAGGGATTGTTTGATGGGACTGTGTAGAGGAATAATCACTCTGTGTCTGACCCCGTGAGCGTGTGATGACACGGTGTGGAGGGAGATTCACTCTTTGTCTGACCACGGGACTGTGTGATGGGACGGTGTGTAGCGAGATTCACACAGTGTCTGAAACCGAGAGTGTTTGCTGGGACGGCGTAGAGGAATAATCACTCTGTGTCTGACCCCGGGGGTGTTTTATGGGACCGTGTAGAGGAATAATCACTCTGTGTCTGACCCCGAGAGTGTTTGATGGGACCGTGTACAGGCATAATCACCCTGTGTCTGTCCCCGGGAGTGTTTGATGGGACCGTGCAGAGTAATAATCACTCTGTGTCTGACCCAGGGAGTCTTTGTTGGGACCGTGTAGAGGAATTATCGCTCCGCGTCTGACCCCGGGAGTGTTTGATGGGACCGTGTAGAGGAATAATCACTCTGGGTCATTCCCCCGGGAGTGTTTGATGGGACGATGTGGAGGGTGTTTCACTCTGTGTCTGACCCCGGGAGTATGTGATGGGACGGTCTGGAGGGAGATTCACTCTGTGTCTGACCCTAGTAGTGTGTGATGGGACGGTGTGGAGGGAGATTCACTCTGTGTCTGACCCCGTGAGTGTACGATGGGACGGTGTGGAGGGAGATGCACTCTGTGTCTGACCCCGGGGGTGTTTGATGGGGCTGTGTAGAGGAGCAATCACTCCGTGTCTGACCCCGGGAGTGTTGATGGGACCGTGTAGAGGAATAATCACTCTGTGTCTGACCCCCGTGTGTGTTTGATGGGACGATGTGGAGGGAGATTCACTCTGTGTCTGACCCCGGGATTGCGTGATGGGACGGTGCGGATGGAGATTCACTCTGTGTCTGACCCCGGGAGTGTTTGATGGGACCGTGTAGAGGAATAATCTCTCTGTGTCAGACCACGGGAGTGTCTGATGGGACGGTGTGGAGGGAGATTCAGTCTGTGTCTGACCCCGGGAGTGTTTGATGGGACAGTGTAGAGGAATAATCTCTCTGTGTCTGACCACGGGATTGTGTGATGGGACGGTGCCGATGGAGATTCACTCTGTGTCTGACCCCGGGAGTGTTTGATGGGACCGTGTAGAGGAATAATCTCTCTGTGTCAGACCACGGGAGTGTGTGATGGGACGGTGTGGAGGGAGATTCACTCTGTGTCTGTCCCCGGGGGTGTTTGATGTGTCCGTGTAGAGGAATAATCACTTTGTGTCTGACACCGGGAATGTTTGATGGGACCGTGTACAGGCATAATCACTCTGTGTCTGACCCCGGGAGTGTTTGATGGGACAGTGTAGAGGAATAATCTCTCTGTGTCTGACCACGGGAGTGTGTGATGGGACGGTGTGGAGGGAGATTCACTCTGTGTCTGACCCCGGGAGTGTTTGATGGGACCGTGTAGTTGAATAATCACTCTGTTTCTGACCCCGGGAGTGTGTGATGGGACGGTGTGGAGGGAGATTCACTCTGTGTTTGACCCCGGGGGTGTTTGATGGGACTGTGTAGAGGAATAATCACTCCGTGTCTGACCCCCGGGAGTGTATGATGGGACCGTGTAGAGGATTAATCACTCTGTGTCTGATCCTCGGGAGTGTTTGATGGTACTTTGTGGAGGGAGATTCACTCTGTGTCTGACCCCGGGAGTATGTGATGGGACGGTCTGGAGGGAGATTCACTCTGTGTCTGACCCTAGTAGTGTGTGATGGGACGGTGTGGAGGGAGATTCACTTTGTGTCTGACGCCGGGAGTGTGTGATGGGACGATGTGGAGGGAGATTCACTCTGTGTCTGATCCCGGGAGTGTTTGATGGGACCGTGTAGAGGAATAATCACTCTGTGTCTGACCCCGGGAGTGTGTGATGTGACGGTGCGGATGGAGATTCACTCTGTGTCTGATCCCGGGAGTGTGTGATGGGACCGTGTAGAGGAATAATCACTCTGTGTCTGACCCCGGGAGTGTTTGATGGGACCGTGTAGAGGAATAATCTCTCTGTGTCTGACCACGGGAGTGTGTGATGGGACGGTGCGGATGGAGATTCACTCTGTGTCTGACGCCGGGTGTGTGTGATGGGACGGTGTGGAGGGAGATTCACTCTGTGTCTCATCCCGTGAGTGTGTGATGGGACCGTGTAGAGGAATAATCTCTCTGTGTCTGACCACGGGAGTGTGTGATGGGACGGTGTGGAGGGTGATTCACTCTGTGACTGACCCCGGGAGTGTGTGATGGGACGGTGTGGAGGGCAATTCACTTTTTGTCTGACCCAGGGATTGTTTGATGGGACTGTGTAGAGGAATAATCACTCTGTGTCTGACCCCGTGAGCGTGTGATGACACGGTGTGGAGGGAGATTCACTCTTTGTCTGACCACGGGACTGTGTGATGGGACGGTGTGTAGCGAGATTCACACAGTGTCTGAAACCGAGAGTGTTTGCTGGGACGGCGTAGAGGAATAATCACTCTGTGTCTGACCCCGGGGGTGTTTGATGGGACCGTGCAGAGTAATAATCACTCTGTGTCTGACCCAGGGAGTCTTTGTTGGGACCGTGTAGAGGAATTATCGCTCCGCGTCTGACCCCGGGAGTGTTTGATGGGACCGTGTAGAGGAATAATCACTCTGGGTCATTCCCCCGGGAGTGTTTGATGGGACGATGTGGAGGGTGTTTCACTCTGTGTCTGACCCCGGGAGTATGTGATGGGACGGTCTGGAGGGAGATTCACTCTGTGTCTGACCCTAGTAGTGTGTGATGGGACGGTGTGGAGGGAGATTCACTCTGTGTCTGACCCCGTGAGTGTACGATGGGACGGTGTGGAGGGAGATGCACTCTGTGTCTGACCCCGGGGGTGTTTGATGGGGCTGTGTAGAGGAGCAATCACTCCGTGTCAGACCACGGGAGTGTCTGATGGGACGGTGTGGAGGGAGATTCAGTCTGTGTCTGACCCCGGGAGTGTTTGATGGGACAGTGTAGAGGAATAATCTCTCTGTGTCTGACCACGGGATTGTGTGATGGGACGGTGCCGATGGAGATTCACTCTGTGTCTGACCCCGGGAGTGTTTGATGGGACCGTGTAGAGGAATAATCACTTTGTGTCTGACACCGGGAATGTTTGATGGGACCGTGTACAGGCATAATCACTCTGTGTCTGACCCCGGGAGTGTTTGATGGGACAGTGTAGAGGAATAATCTCTCTGTGTCTGACCACGGGAGTGTGTGATGGGACGGTGTGGAGGGAGATTCACTCTGTGTCTGTCCCCGGGGGTGTTTGATGTGTCCGTGTAGAGGAATAATCACTTTGTGTCTGACACCGGGAATGTTTGATGGGACCGTGTACAGGCATAATCACTCTGTGTCTGACCCCGGGAGTGTTTGATGGGACAGTGTAGAGGAATAATCTCTCTGTGTCTGACCACGGGAGTGTGTGATGGGACGGTGTGGAGGGAGATTCACTCTGTGTCTGACCCCGGGAGTGTTTGATGGGGCCGTGTAGTTGAATAATCACTCTGTTTCTGACCCCGGGAGTGTGTGATGGGACGGTGTGGAGGCAGATTCACTCTGTGTTTGACCCCGGGGGTGTTTGATGGGACTGTGTAGAGGAATAATCACTCCGTGTCTGACCCCCGGGAGTGTATGATGGGACCGTGTAGAGGATTAATCACTCTGTGTCTGACCCTCGGGAGTGTTTGATGGTACTTTGTGGAGGGAGATTCACTCTGTGTCTGACCCCGGGAGTATGTGATGGGACGGTCTGGAGGGAGATTCACTCTGTGTCTGACCCTAGTAGTGTGTGATGGGACGGTGTGGAGGGAGATTCACTTTGTGTCTGACGCCGGGAGTGTGTGATGGGACGATGTGGAGGGAGATTCACTCTGTGTCTGATCCCGGGAGTGTTTGATGGGACCGTGTAGAGGAATAATCACTCTGTGTCTGACCCCGGGAGTGTGTGATGTGACGGTGCGGATGGAGATTCACTCTGTGTCTGATCCCGGGAGTGTGTGATGGGACCGTGTAGAGGAATAATCACTCTGTGTCTGACCCCGGGAGTGTTTGATGGGACCGTGTAGAGGAATAATCTCTCTGTGTCTGACCACGGGAGTGTGTGATGGGACGGTGCGGATGGAGATTCACTCTGTGTCTGACGCCGGGTGTGTGTGATGGGACGGTGTGGAGGGAGATTCACTCTGTGTCTCATCCCGTGAGTGTGTGATGGGACCGTGTAGAGGAATAATCACTCTGTCTGACCCCGGGAGTGTTTGATGGGACCGTGTAGAGGAATAATCTCTCTGTGTCTGACCACGGGAGTGTGTGATGGGACGGTGTGGAGGGAGATTCACTCTGTGACTGACCCCGGGAGTGTGTGATGGGACGGTGTGGAGGGCAATTCACTTTTTGTCTGACCCAGGGATTGTTTGATGGGACTGTGTAGAGGAATAATCACTCTGTGTCTGACCCCGTGAGCGTGTGATGACACGGTGTGGAGGGAGATTCACTCTTTGTCTGACCACGGGACTGTGTGATGGGACGGTGTGTAGCGAGATTCACACAGTGTCTGAAACCGAGAGTGTTTGCTGGGACGGCGTAGAGGAATAATCACTCTGTGTCTGACCCCGGGGGTGTTTGATGGGACCGTGCAGAGTAATAATCACTCTGTGTCTGACCCAGGGAGTCTTTGTTGGGACCGTGTAGAGGAATTATCGCTCCGCGTCTGACCCCGGGAGTGTTTGATGGGACCGTGTAGAGGAATAATCACTCTGGGTCATTTCCCCGGGAGTGTTTGATGGGACGATGTGGAGGGTGTTTCACTCTGTGTCTGACCCCGGGAGTATGTGATGGGACGGTCTGGAGGGAGATTCACTCTGTGTCTGACCCTAGTAGTGTGTGATGGGACGGTGTGGAGGGAGATTCACTCTGTGTCTGACCCCGTGAGTGTACGATGGGACGGTGTGGAGGGAGATGCACTCTGTGTCTGACCCCGGGGGTGTTTGATGGGGCTGTGTAGAGGAGCAATCACTCCGTGTCTGACCCCGGGAGTGTTGATGGGACCGTGTAGAGGAATAATCACTCTGTGTCTGACCCCCGTGTGTGTTTGATGGGACGATGTGGAGGGAGATTCACTCTGTGTCTGACCCCGGGATTGCGTGATGGGACGGTGCGGATGGAGATTCACTCTGTGTCTGACCCCGGGAGTGTTTGATGGGACCGTGTAGAGGAATAATCTCTCTGTGTCAGACCACGGGAGTGTCTGATGGGACGGTGTGGAGGGAGATTCAGTCTGTGTCTGACCCCGGGAGTGTTTGATGGGACAGTGTAGAGGAATAATCTCTCTGTGTCAGACCACGGGAGTGTGTGATGGGACGGTGTGGAGGGAGATTCACTCTGTGTCTGTCCCCGGGGGTGTTTGATGTGTCCGTGTAGAGGAATAATCACTTTGTGTCTGACACCGGGAATGTTTGATGGGACCGTGTACAGGCATAATCACTCTGTGTCTGACCCCGGGAGTGTTTGATGGGACCGTGCAGAGTAATAATCACTCTGTGTCTGAGCCAGGGAGTCTTTGTTGGGACCGTGTAGAGGAATAATCTCTCTGTGTCTGACCACGGGAGTGTGTGATGGGACGGTGTGGAGGGAGATTCACTCTGTGTCTGACCCCGGGAGTGTTTGATGGGACCGTGTATGGGAATAATCACTCTGTGTCTGACCCCTGGAGTGTGTGATGGGACGGTGTGGAGGGAGATTCACTTTTTGTCTGACCCAGGGATTGTTTGATCGGACCGTGTAGAGGAATAATCACTCTGTGTCTGACCCCGTGAGCGTGTGATGACACGGCGTGGAGGGAGATTCACTCTTTGTCTGACCTCGGGAGTGTGTGATGCGACCGTGTAGATGAATAATCACTCTGTGTCTGACCACGGGACTGTGTGATGGGACGGTGTGGAGGGAGATTCACACTGTGTCTGAAAGCGAGAGTGTTTGATGGGACCGTGTAGAGGAATAATCACTCTGTGTCTGTCCACGGGGGTGTTTGATGGGACCGTGCAGAGTAATAATCACTCTGTGTCTGACCCAGGGAGCCTTTGTTGGGACCGTGTAGAGGAATAATCGCTCCGCGTCTGACCCCGGGAGTGTTTGATGGGACCGTGTAGAGGAATAATCACTCTGTGTCTGACCCCCGGGAGTGTTTGATGGGACGATGTGGAGGGTGTTTCACTCTGTGTGTGACCCCGGGAGTATGTGATGGGTCGGTCTGGAGGGAGATTCACTCTGTGTCTGACCCTAGTAGTGTGTGATCGGACGGTGTGGAGGGAGATTCACTCTGTGTCTGACCCCGTGAGTGTACGATGGGACGGTCTGGAGGGAGATTCACTCTGTGTCTGACCCTAGTAGTGTGTGATGGGACGGTATGGAGGGAGATTCACTTTGTGTCTGACGCCGTGAGTGTGTGATGGGACGATGTGGAGGGAGATTCACTCTGTGTCTGACCCCGGGATTGTGTGATGGGACGGTGCGGATGGAGATTCACTCTGTGTCTGACCCCGGCAGTGTTTGATGGGACCGTGTAGAGGAATAATCACTCTGTGTCTGACCCCGGGAGTGTTTGATGCGACCGTGTAGAGGAATAATCACTCTGTGTCTGACCCCGGGAGTGTTTGATGCGACCGTGTAGAGGAATAATCTCTCTGTGTCAGACCACGGGAGTGTGTGATGGGACGGTGTAGAGGAAGATTCACTCTGTGTCTGACCCCGGGAGTGTTTGATGGGACAGTGTAGAGGAATAATCTCTCTGTTTCTGACCCGGGAGTGTGTGATGGGACTGTGTGGAGGGAGATTCACTCTGTGTCTGACCCCGGGAGTGTGTGATGGGACGGTGTGGAGGGAGATTCACGCTGTGTCTGACCCCGGGAGTGTGTGATGGGACAGTGTGGAGGGAGATTCACTCTGAGTCTGACCCCGGGACTGTGTGATTCGATGGTGGGAAGTGAGATTCACTCTGTGTCTGACCCCGAGAGTGTGTGATGGGACGGTGTGGAGGGAGTTTCACACTTGTGTCTGACCCCGGGTGTGTTTGATGGAACGGTGTGTCGGGAGCTTCACTCTGTCTTAGCCCGGCAGTGAGTAATGGGACGGTGTGGAGAGAGATTCACGCTGTTTCTGTACCCAGACAGATACCACGTTTCCAATGTCTCCCCACAGCCCTCTGTCTCCCAATCTAATCCCACCTAACCGCTTCTTCACCACAGTCCTCTGACACTCCCCAAATGGATCGAACAGACCCACCCTCTCCTTTCTGATCTGTTTCAGTCCCAGAGCAATCCCCACTTTCCCACCGTCTCACCACAGACCTACGTCTGTCCCGAAACGAATCCCACTGTTGCACACTCTTCCCTGAGCCCTGTTTCGGTCCCAGATTAATCCGGCCAGGCACAGATTGAAGCTCCCTCCCCCCTGTCCCTTCACACACTCCGGCTTCAGAAGCTGCATTCCTCTCCCCACCCCCAGAACTCCTCCGTTCCAGTAGTCCTTCATTGTGTGTCTGTCTCGGAGACTGTGCGTGTGTTCGTGTTCAGGTGGTGAGCAGGGAAGAGCAGAGAAGTAGGAGAGGTTGTCGGGGAGGGAGTAGGGACGTGATGTTGAGACAGTGGTCACTGGGAGAAAGTGGTGTGGAACCGCAAGACCGGCCTGTCCACACAGAACAGTGAACAGGATCAGAACCGAGAGATCGACACCCGAAGGAGAGGTTTGCGTATTGTAACACCAGACTTCACCTCTCCCCCTTCCTGCCCCAGAATTCCAGATGAGCCGATGAGTGTAGAGGAGCGAGAGGGTTGATTGAACAGTGGATAGATAGATAATGGAACGGGTCTGGGAGTCGTGAAGTGGAGATGGGGAAGGAGGAGATAACGGGGACGGGGAGGAGTGTAGGGTACGGAGGGTTGATGGAGACGGGGTGTGTAAAAGAAGATGGCGGTGATAGACATTAATGTAGGAAGAGATCGATATCGGGTGGAGGGTGTGGGGGTGTGCTGGTGTAACACCAGACGTCACCTCTCCCTCTTCCCATCAATTCTATATGAACACAGAGAGAGAGCGGTGTAGAGGAGGGAGCGGCGTAAGAATCACCCATCGGGTTCCGGTAGTGTACCGAGTAGGGCACTAGAGACTTTTGCCTACAGCAGGGGGCATTGTCCATGGAGTCGGTGGTGAGGAGGGTGAGCATTCATTGTCCGGCTCTGGAGTGGCCTCATTTGGACTGTTGCTCGCTGTCACTTTCACTGTAACACTCGGACCGCCAATTTCTGCCTGTCACGTTCCTTCCTGGAATGTCTGTATTTAAAGTGTTTCTGCTGAGCACTCAGTGTTCAACCGTAGGAGATCCATGTCCAGCACTGTGGGTTGTGATTGACACTTTGGATATCGTTACTGCCGTCTTGTTTATTTTGAGTCTGAGTCTGAGTTAGTCCAGACCGGACTCTGCACTTGGGTTGACCACCATCCACAGCTCCCTGGCCAGAGAAGGTATTGTAACGTCAGGAGTGCGTGACGATTCGCTCTCTCATTGAACCCGAACACATTTCTATGGATGTCCGCTAGGGGGCGCTGTGACGGGTCGCATCGCCGCCTGGTGTGGAGACGGCAACGGCCAGGATGGCCAGAGGCTTCAGCGGGATGTTAACCCAGCCAACACCTCGAGCACCTCATTTACTCCATGCTGCCTATATTTATTACAGATAGTAAACACAAAGTATGCTGCAGATGCTGTGGTCCGTTCAACACATACAAACAAGCTGGATGAACTCAGCAAGTCGGGCAGCATCCGTTGAAAGTAGCAGTAACGAGTCCTGACGAAGGGTCTCGGCCCGAAACGTTGACTGCTACTTTCAACGGATGCTGCCCGACCTGCTGAGTTCATCCAGCTTGTTTGTATATGTTAACTCAGTCAGACCCGTCATGGACACTGCCGATCCCACCGTCTCACAGATGAAACGGGTGTTTATCAGAATCGCAAGAGGAACTCTCCCTGGATAATTTGCATTTAGTGCATTCAAACTTCCCAGAGTTGATCTTGTACACGACATCAGAGACAAGTTTCCTATCAAAAAGAATTAAGCAATCTCAAGAGAAGCAAAATAGGTCCAGTGGACAATTCCAAGAGTATTATCGAATTACTCCCAATACTCCGCTCTCTCTCCACTCATCTCACTGCACCGCGAACTCCCCGCAGCCCCATGTCAATCTTCAAACTATTCCAACTGCTCCGCTCTCTCTCCACGTCCACATGTCAGACTCCAGACTAGTCTCACTACACCTTTAGGGGATCCAGCAGGGGACCGAGACGGGTGGTGGCGATGGGCGAAAGGAGATAACGGAGAACGGGATTTGTGCAGAGAGGGAGTGTGTCACGAAGACGAGACAGCTTGTAAAGGAGGGACGGTGACGGGGATGGAGTGGTGCAAAGGAGGGACCGTTTGTCGGAGACAGTGAGTAGGGCAGGAGAGCGAGGGTAGACGGAGATAGGAATGAGTCTTTGTGAGGGAGGGGATTATGCATCCTGGGGGGAATGCGTGCCTGCTACGGTGAATAGCGTGACGATGTGTCGGAGTCACGATAAGGGGCGCGTTTATTCCCCGTTGAGGGCTTTGTCGGTGTCACGGTGAGGGGTGTGTCTGTGTAGTAGTGAGGGTTGTGTGACTTGTTCACTACCTATGTCGAGAGGTCGTTCCCTGAGTTTCTCAATGCAGCGTCATGTTCCTTCATCTACATTGAAATCCCTCTCTGCGTCAACATCTCGCATTATTCTTATGAAACAGCGCTCGGGATCTAACTTAGCAGATAAATCCTTGTCCGAAAACAACCTGGCCGAACCCGCACTTGCCAGATCATTCCTGACGCCAAAAAAAATGTTTGGCCTTCTTTCAATTTGGAAACTAATCCCGAGGTCATAAATATCCTTTTCCATAAGGACTTTAAATCTGATGGAATTATCATCACTAAACGCAAACTGGTCCCCTGCAACAATTTCTGTCCCCTGCCTTGTCCCATTCCGTTGGAGCAGTTCCAGTATTGAGAAACTGCCCCATTAGGTCTTTCACGGTATGGGGCTGACTGTTAATACCTGTTAAAATTACCCAATATCACAACCTGTTGTTTCTCTACAGATCTGTTCCTCTGAATCCCCGGGACAAATAGGTGATTGAAAATATGTCCCCATGATCGCGTTATACCTTTCTTATTCCTCAGTTCCTCCCAAAAACCTCTTTGACGAGTTCTTCAATCTGTCCTGGCTGAGCGGCACTGTAATATTTTCTCTGGCTGTGAAGCCGCCCTTCACCTTTGATTTATTTGCTCATTAGCACGTCTAAAAGAACCGAATCCCGGAATATTAAGCTAACGGTCCCGCCTCTCTTGCAACCAAATCTCACTATTGGCTACAGTCTCATACTTCTAGACGTTGGCCCCTGCCCTGAGTTCATCTGTCTTTCGTACAATACTTACTGCATTGAAACGTACACAGCTCAGAACATGGGTCCCAGCTGGATCAACCTTTTACTTCCTGATTTTGTCTGAGGTCTTAACTACATCTGTTCCAACACGCTTTCTTCTATCTGTGATGGCATTACGGTTTTCAACCCCTTGTAACTCTAGTTTTATGACCTCTGTTACGCCAGAAAATCCCGCTGAGATATTATTTCAACTCAAGTTTTTGTGTAAACTGTGAGAACCGTTCGCTGGCAGAGGAAGTGAAGGAGCTGCGCACGGTAGGGCGGTGTGGCGTGGCCTCCAGGCAGGAGTCTGTGCTGCCCCCCACTGTTCGCTCGGCAGAAGACAGGCTCTGTTGTGGGCGACTGCAGATTCAGTGGTATTCAGTTGAACCAAGGCCATATTTCTATTTATTCGTACTGTTTGTGCTTTGTTCCGAGTTTCAATGCTGACAATGTGTTTTGCACCTTGTTTGTGGAGTAACGCTGTCACCTTTGACTGTATGCATGGATGTTCATGTGTCGTCCTGACCTGTGAGACATATCTCGACTTGATCATTTTAACCTGTCGCTCCCGACCAGAAGCATACAAACTGGAATACCTGTTATTGAGCCGCATGGCCACAGGGGGACGCTGTACTGGGCTGGAAGTTTTACCCCTTTAAATCTGCGGACTGTCACCCAGTTTCCTGCGAACTGAACATTCGGTCTATTTTCCTCCCAATATGACCTGACAGAGAGTCATCGTATAACGACAAGATGATAAGAGGCATTGATCGTGTGGATAGACAGAGGCTTTTTCCCCAGAGATGAAATGGCTGACAAGAGAACACAGGTTTAAGGTGCAGGGGAGTAGGTACAGGGGAGATGTCAGGGGTAAGTTTTCTACTCAGAGAGAGGTGATTGTGTGGAATGGGCAGCCGGCAACGGTGGTGGAGGCGGATACAGTAGGGTCTTTTAAGAGACTTTTGGGTAGGTACATGGGGCTTAGAAAAATAAAGGGCTATTGGTAAGCTGGGTAATTTCTAAGGTAGGGACGTGTTCGGCACAACATTGTGGGCCGAAGGGCCTGCATTGTGCTGTAGGTTTTCTAAGTTCCAATGTTTCTATCTTTATTTTCTCTTGCTCAGGAACCCGCCTTGCTGATTGGTTGTTGTTCAAACAAACGCGTTGCACTTGTTTATAATGCACACATTTCCCGCTCCCGAACTCTGATTGTTGGCTGTCCCATGGGAAAATATGTAAGAGTCTCTGACACCGTCAGTCAGACACTGAGCGAGACTCCTCCATACCATCCCATCATACACCCCCGGAGTAAGACGCTGAGTGAAGCTCCCTCACCAACATTACATCACACAAGGACCGGGTCAGACAAGGAGTGAAGCTCCCTCTGCGCTGTCCCAAATTTTCTGAAAATGTGTGACGCTCCCACTCACAGTCGTATAACTTATTTCCGGAGTCAGCAATGAATGAAGCTCCCTCCCCACCGTCCCATCACTCACTCCCGGGGTCAGACACAGAGTGAGTCTCCCTCCGCGCCGTGACAAAACACACTCCCGGGATCAGACACTCTGTGAAGAAACTTCCACGCCGTCCCATCACACACTTTCAGGAGCAGACACTGAGTGCAGTTCCCTCCACACTGTCCCATGGCAGACCCCGTGGTCAAACACGTGATGCTCCCTCGACACTGTCCCATCACAGTTTTCTGGTACAGACACAAGAGGGATGGTACACACCCTGTTCCCCATCCTTTCACACACTCACGATTCAGATATTGTTTAGTTCAACTGCAACTCACCTGCCAAAAAACCCGCATAATTTCATCACACACTACGCAAGTCAATACGAGAGCTAAACCCCCTCCGTCCTCCTCTCTCCCGTCTCAGCAATCCCCAGCACTCTGACATCCCAGTCGTCTGGAATTCTGTCCCGGATACTGTGAGTGCGCGTGGCAGGATGTGGATTATTCAGCGCGCACGTTCTCCCAGATTTAATCACCGACTCCAACTCCCGGATTGGTGTCCGTCCCTCTGCAACGGGATGAGATACTCCCTCATCCGGAAACCACAGTCGGTAGCAACGTTACCGAACTACATGTTGTGCTGAGGAAGCAGCGGGGCTGCAGAAGCGCTCAGGTAGATTAAGACATTGGTAATAGACGTGGCAGATTGCCGGGAATCGTAAGGGCATGCAATTAAAAAAAATAAAATAAAATCGAAGAATGGTTTCTAAACGGAGTGTTTTTTTTTTTTACCCAGGCAAACTGCTCATACTCCATACCTTAACAGAATGGTCTGGGTCAATTTTGAGCTGGCCCAAGAATCCCCTCATAACAAGTTCCTGCATAAAAGTTCGAAATACAGATCTATTTACAATGTACAAATAGCCTATCTGACATTAATAAACGGGTGAAGAATCCTTAATTAATTTTTCAGAGATCTAAAATCCATTTCAATAGATACGGGACAAATTCGACCCGGAGCAGCCTCAATGTACAAACATTTGTAGCACCTTTACAAAAGTATAAAACTTCAGGGTGTTTTAACTGTTGTCAAATGTCAAAACGGGTCAAACATGCCTGGCACAGTGTGTAAGGGTGCAGAGGGATTTGGGAGACTTCGTGCAGCTTTCCCAGAAGTTTAACCTGCAGCTTGAGGAAGCAAATGCGATGACAGCATTCATTTCGAGAGGACTGGGACGTTAAAGCATTGACGTCATTCTCAGGTTTAATACGTCACTGTTGAGGTCACATTTGGAGTATTGTGAGCAAGTCTCGATCGCTTATCTCACAGGGGATGTGAGACGTTAGAGAGGGCTTACGTGAATTATAACGGGATTGGGATTCCTATTACTGGAGGATTATTTTACAGGTCTGGGAGACAGAACACCCACGCACAGCGATTCAGGAACAGCTTCTTCCCCTGCGCCATCACATCTTTCAATGCATCAGCAAGAACTCGACATTTTTGCGGTGTTTATTAATATTTGTAATTTACATGAATTGTACATCTTTGCGCCGTACTGATGATTCAAAAGAACACATTTTGGGACTTAAAAGTTTCAGATAATAACTGAAATAGAGATTCTTGTGGAAAGCATCCGATAGGGTGGACAGGACAATTGCCCCGCTGGTCTTCACCAGTCACACTGAGTACAGGAGTCTGGAGATCATGGTGCCGTGGGACAAGACGTCGGTGAGGCCGCCCTGCTTTAGGAAAAATGTCAGTGAACTGGATATGTTGTACAGGGAGTTCTACGGGGATATTGCCGAAACGGAGCACTGAGTTGTGGTGGGAGGGAGGGAAGGTTGGGACTGGAGTGTAGTTATAACATTACAGAATTCCATAAACCCCAGAGGGGCACAGACGGAGGGAATGTGCACAGACTTTCACCCAGGGTTGGGTTGTCGAGAACCAGACGGCACAGGATTGAGGTGAGAGTGAGTGGAAAACAGAAAGAGAGAGAGGGAGATCTGGAAACGGCGGGTTTAGAGTGAACGAGGAGGGGAAGTACAGAGCGCCTGCGGGAGGGAATGGCAGAAACGTGTAAGAGGTGGGCAGAGGGAGCAGAGAAAGTGCGGGCGGAGAAAGGTCGGGTAAATAAGGGAGGCGAGGGCAGAGAGAAAGGAAGAGGGAGCGGGGAAGAGCGGGACAGGGAGGAATGGCGAGAACGAAGAGGACAATGTCGGTGTCTGGTGGGGAGAATATGATGGCGACAAGAGGAACAGATGCAGTAGGAGGAAGGGACATAGATGGTGAGGAGGGAATTTGAAAGGATTTAGGAGTGAGAGTGAAGGAGAGAGAAGGAGGAGAAAATGGAGGTAGTCACTTGATTCATGTCGACTGTTGGCAGAGATCCTGGATCTTTTCAGGAATATCCGGGAACAAAAGTGCCGACTTTTCGCAGATGAAACGGTGAACACGATCGCAAGGGAGACCTCTTCCGTACGGCTCGCAGTACATGCAGACGGACTGACCCGGGGACACTTTGAGCAGGAGGCCCAAGCTCACATTCCTGTCCAAGAGAGTTAAACAATTTCAACAGAGACAAAACAGCTCCAGCAGAGAACCCGAGTCGAGAGACCGTCCCCAAGCAAATCCCATGAATTAGCTCTCTCCTAACAGACTGTGTCAGTCCCCAAACTCATCCCACTGAACCACGCTCTCCCCAGCGCCCCGTGCCAGTACACAGACAAATACCCAGTTCCAATGTCTCCCGACAGCCCTTTGTTCCCCAATCTAATCCCACCGAACCGCTTCCTCACACCAGTCCTCCGTCAGTCCCCATACGAATCGAACGGGTCTACCCGCTTCTCTCCATTCTGATCTGAGTCCCCGAACAAACCGCACTATCCCACCGTCTCTCCACAGACCTATGTCTGTCCCGAAATGAATCCCACTGTTCCACTCTGTGCCAGACCCAGATTAATCCCGTTGCCCCTCCCTCTACCAAGAGATTCCTATCTGTCTCCAAACATAACCCACAACACCGCGCTCTCCCCTCAGCCTCTGGTCCACCTCGGGCTTATAACACTGGCTCCCTCTCTCCCACATCCTTGCGTCAGTTCGCAAACTAATCCCGTTAACCCATTATCTGCCACTGTCCTGTATCGGTCTCCAAACTAATCCAGTTTTCCTTCTCCCGCCCCTCAGATCTATGTCACTCACTAAACTAATCACAGTGTTGCTCCCTCTCCTCACAGCCCGGCGAATATCTCCAAAATAACCCCACTGCACCGCGCTCTCTTCAGCCACATGCGTCGGTACCAGAATAATTCCTGTGTACTGATCTTTCACCGCAGCACTTTCCAGATTCCAAAATATATCCATTGTCCTGTCCTTCCCCGAAAGACACTTGTCGGCCCCCAAATGTTCCCTTTTTGTGCCATCCCACCCCATTGAATCACACAACCCTATACCTACGTCAGTCTACAAACAAATCCCATAACCACTCCCTGTTCCCACAAAACCACTTCATTCAGTAAACAAACCCCATCCCGCACCCCAGAGAGCAGTCCAAATCTCACCTAAGTTCGCATTTTCCAATCCAGAATGCACGCTGTAGATACAAAACTCTGTGCGATACAAAGTTCTGGGAAAATAAATTTATTTCATTAATGCCAAAATTTGAAAATTATCTACGTAGCTTCTCTCTGTTGATTACAACACGAATCTGTAATGGTTGGTTCACTCTGTGTATGACCCCGGGTCTGTGTGATGGGATGGTGTGGACGGAGCTTCACTCTGTGTCTGAACTTTGAAGTGTGTGATGGACAGGTGTGAAGGGAGATTCGCTCTGTGCCTGACCCCGTGAGTGTGGGCTCGGAGTGTATGGTGGGTGTTCCTTCTGTGCTTGATTCCGGGAGTGTGTGATGGGACGGTGTGGAGGGAGATTCACTCTGTATCTGACTCCGCTGGTGTGTGATGATTCCTGTGTTACTGTGGGACCTTCTCGTGCTGTGACACATACCGCTTCATCCCTTGTATTGACTTCCAGCAGCCTTGAATCACGGTTTGAACATTCTTGAATCGCTTGGCGGAAAGATGTTTCAAACTTGGATGCGTAATAACACCGATCTCCATTTGTGACCCAGTCCTCGGAACACGTTTGCTCTGGAAATCAGGAACAAGGAACGGTGACACACAGAGTAAATTTCATTCCATGCGGTCCCATCACGCACACCTGAGGTCAGGCACAGAGTGAATCTCCACCAACACCGTACTATCGCACGATTTACAAGGATCAGGCGTAGTGGAGTTCCCTCCAAACCATCCATCACGCACTTCCGGTGTCAAGACACAGAGTGAATATCGTACCACACTGTCTTATCGCACACGCCAGGGGAGAGACACAGAATCTCCAGTCAGGCACCGATTGTGGCTACCTCGACCCCACCGCTGAAACACTCACAAACTGATGCTCCCTCCACACCGTCCCATCACACACTCGGTGAGTCAGAAACAGAGCGATGCTTCCTCCACACCGTCCCAGCACACACCCCTAGATCAAACACGGAGTGAAGCGCACTCCTCTGCGCCTCGTCACGCAGCCTTTGGGTCGGACACAGAGTGAAGCTCGCTCCGCACCGTCCTATCACACAGCACTGATATCTGACACAAAGCGGAACTCCATACAGGCACGCGTCAACGTTCCCGATTTCACACACACACACACACGACCCCCCTCCCCACCCCATTTAGGAGCACTCACCCATCTCACCCATTCCCCATAGACACAGATTTAAGTTCCCTGCACACCGCCCGATCAGGCACTCACACGGTTAGAAACAGATTGACTGTCTTTCTCCACGGACCCATCACAGACTCACGGGGTCAGACGTGAGGTGAGGCTCCCGCCACAGTGGCTTTCATACACTCCCGGGGTCAGACGTGGAGTGAGGCTCCCAACACACTGGTTTTCATTCACACCCGGGGTCAGACGTGAAGTGAGGCTCCCAGCACACTGGCTTTCATACACTCCCGGGATCAGACCTGAAGTGAGGCTCCCTCCACACTGGCTTTCATACACTCCCGGGGTCAGACGTGGAGTGAGGCTCCCTCCACACTGCCTTTCATACACTCACGGGGTCAGACGTGAAGTGAGGCTCCCACCACACTGGATTTCATACACACCCGGGGTCAGACGTGGAGTGAGGCTCCCAGCACACTGGATTTCATACACACCCGGGGTCAGACGTGAACTGAGGCTCCCACCACACTGGATTTCATACACACCCGGGGTCAGACGTGAAGTGAGGCTCCCACCACACTGCCTTTCATACACGGCCGGGGTCAGACGTGAAGTGAGGCTCCCACCGCACTGGCTTTCATACATTCCCGGGGTCAGACGTGAAGTGAGGCTCCCACCACACTGGCTTTCATACATTCCCGGGGTCAGACGTGATGTGAGGCTCCCACCACACTGGCTTTCATACATTCCCGGGGTCAGACGTGAAGTGAGGCTCCCACCACACTGGCTTTCATTCACACCCGGGGTCAGACGTGAAGTGAGGCTCCCACCACACTGCCTTTCATTCGGACCCGGGGACAGACGGGGAGTGAGGCTCCCACCACACTGCCTTTCATACACTCCCGGGGTCAGACGTGAAGTGAGGCTCCCGCCACACTGGCTTTCATTCACACCCGGGGTCAGACGTGAAGTGAGGCTCCCACCACACTGGCTTTCATACACTCCCGGGGTCAGACGTGAAGTGAGGCTCCTGCCACACTGGCTTTCATTCACACCCGGGGTCAGACGTGAAGTGAGGCTCCCACCACACTGGCTTTCATACACTCCCGGGGTCAGACGTGAAGTGAGGCTCCAACAACACTGGCTTTCATACACTCCCGGGGTCAGACGTGAAGTGAGGCTCCCTCCACACTGGCTTTCATACAATCCCTGGGTCAGACGTGAAGTGAGGCTCCCTGCACACTGGCTTTCATACACTCCCGGGGTCAGACGTGGAGTGAGGCTCCCACCACACTGGATTTCATACACTCCCGGGGTCAGACGTGGAGTGAGGCTCCCACCACACTGGCTTTCATAAACTCCCGGGGTCAGACGTGAGTGAGGCTCCCTCCACACTGCCTTTCATTCACACCCGGGGTCAGACGTGGAGTGAGGCTCCCGTCCACACTGGCTTACATACACGACTGGGGTCAGACGTGAAGTGAGGCTCCCTCCACACTGCCCTTCATTCGGACCCGGGGACAGACGGGGAGTGAGGCTCCCACCACACTGGCTTTCATGCTCTCCCGGGGTCAGACGTGAAGTGAGGCTCCCACCACACTGGCTTTCATACACTCCCGGGGTCAGACGTGAAGTGAGGCTCCCACCACACTGGCTTTCATTCACACCCGGGGTCAGACGTGGAGTGAGGCTCCCACCACACTGCCTTTCATACACTCCCGGGGTCAGACGTGAAGTGAGGCTCCCACCACACTGGCTTTCATACACTCTCGGGGTCAGACGTGAAGTGAGGCTCCCACCACACTGGCTTTCATTCACACCCGGGGTCAGACGTGAAGTGAGGCTCCCGTCCACACTGTCACAACACAAACTTTAGGAGTCACACACTGAGTTTAGCTCCTTCTAAAAAGCCACATCACGCAGACCCAGAGTGTATCTCTTTCTCCATGGCCTCATCATGCATTCCAGCAGTCAGACGTGTAGTGAACATTCCTGCACACCGCCCTGTCACATTCTTCCGGGGTCAGATTTTGGTTGTTACTCCTTACACACCGTCTCATCACACACTCTCGGGGTCGGACGCAGAGTAAATCTCGCTCCTTACCGCCCCTCACACACTCCCGGGGTCAAACACATAGTGAATCTCCCTCCACACCGTCTCATCACACACTCCCGGGGTCAGACACAGAGTGAATCTCTCTCCACACCGTCCCATTCCACACTCACGGTGTCCGACACAGAGTGAATCTCCTTCCACACCGTCCCATCACACACTCCCGGGGTCAACCGACAAAATTTATATCCCTCCACAGAGTCCAATCACACACAGCTTGCCAGACACGATGTGAATCTCTCTCTCTCCACTGTCCCATCACACACTTCAGTGGTAAGACATAGAAAGAAATTCCCTCTTCACACACGGCATATGTCAGAGGGAGAGTGATTCTCCCTCTACAGCCTCCAAACACACCTCAGAGCAGACTGTCAGACACAGAGGGAAGCTGCCACCACACGGTCTCATCACACACTCCCGAGTCTAACACGAGTCCCCCTCCTTACGTCCCATCGCACTCTCTGGCGAGTCGCAGAATGAAGCTCTGTCTGTAGCGTCACACAACACCTCCTTGTGTTCACACACAAAGTGAAGTTCACTCACGGGGTCAGACTCCCTCCACAACATCCAATCACAGATTTCGGTGTCACATAAATGAAGGTTCATTTGCACCGTCCCATCACAAACTCTTTGAGTCAGACACAGACGCTCTCTCTCCCTACGATCCCATTACCCACTTTAGGAGTCGGATACAGAGTGAATCTCTCTCTGCACCATCGCAGCACTCACTCCCGGATTCAGTCACAGAGTGAAGCCCCCTCTGTACCGTCCCGTCACACAGAGTGAAACTCTCTGTGCTCGGTCCCATGACACACTTCAGAGTTCAGTCATGGGGTGAATCTCTCTGGGCACTTCCCATCACACAATCCCGCTGCCAGATACAGAGTGTAGCTGGATCCATTCTGTCCCATCAGACATTCCCGAAGTGAGACATAGTGTGAAGCAGCAATGTTACGTCTCACAATCCCATGTTCAAAAACAGAGTAAATCCACCTCCACAACGTCCCATTACACTCTCCTATATTCAGTGACAGTGGGGAAACTCCCTACACGCAGTCCCATAATTCTCGCCGGGTCAAACATAGAGTGAATCATTTTCCATACCATCTCTTAACACAATCCCGATGTCAAGCACAGAGTGACTCTTCCTCTCTCCATGCCTGCCCCGTGATGAGGAGTGGGTGAAAGAGGGGGATGATGTCTCACCTCTTCTGCTGGTCAACAATTCACAGATTTGAGCCTTGGCTTCTTTGACAGATCTGTACTTCGTTTCCATCTCAGTGAACTGGTGACGGAGATCGCTGTGCATTCGCTTAAGATCGGACAGATTAGACTTTCGGTGACATGTTTCGTAAGAATGACGAATCTGTGATACTGAGAGAGATGGTGAAGGAAGTTTAAAGTTTACAGTGACACGTGAGTCGGCGTCACGCTACCGAACGGGTCACAGAGAGTGTTGTGTCAGTGTCACGGTGAAGCGTGTCACAGTGCAGGATGTGCTGCTGGCACAGTGAGAGGCGTCGGCGCCACCTTGAGGGGCGTGTCTGTGTCACGCTGAGGGGTTATCAATGTTCCGGTGAAGGTTTTGTTGTTGTTACCATGGGGGTCTGCGTCAATATCGTGCGAGGAATTTCCGAGTTACTGAGAGGAACGCGTCCGTGTCACTGTGATAGGAGATTCTGTGCCCGGGCGGGAGGTGTGCCGGGTCACAATGAAGTGCATCTCGATGTCAAGGCGAGGAAAATGACAAGGTGAGTGGTCTTGTGTTGTCACCGTGGGTGGAGTATTTGTGTCACGGTGTGGCATGTGTTGATCTCACCGGGAGGCGTATGTCTGTGTCACGGTGAGGGATACGTCCTGGCCACGGTCTGTGTGAGAGGGTCACACTGAGGTGTGTGATGGTGTCACAGAGAGTACTATGGCGGTGTCATTGTGAATTTAGGTGATGGTATCACGTTCAGGGGTTTGCCTGTGTCACGGTGAGGGATACGTCCTGGCCACGGTCTGTGTGAGAGGGTCACACTGAGGTGTGTGATGGTATCACAGAGAGTACTATGGCGGTGTCATTGTGAATTTAGGTGATGGTATCACGTTCAGGGGTTTGCCTGTGTCAAGGTGAGGGATACGTCCTGGCCACGGTCTGTGTGAGAGGGTCACACTGAGGTGTGTGATGGTGTCACAGAGAGTACTATGGCGGTGTCATTGTGAATTTAGGTGATGGTATCACGTTCAGGGGTTTGCCTGTGTCACGGTGAGGGATACGTCCTGGCCACGGTCTGTGTGAGAGGGTCACGCTGAGGTGTGTGATGGTGTCACAGAGAGTACTATGGCGGTGTCATTGTGAATTTAGGTGATGGTATCACGTTCAGGGGTTTGCCTGTGTCACGGTGAGGGATACGTCCTGGCCACGGTCTGTGTGAGAGGGTCACGCTGAGGTGTGTGATGGTATCACAGAGAGTACTATGGCGGTGTCATTGTGAATTTAGGTGATGGTATCACGTTCAGGGGTTTGCCTGTGTCACGGTGAGGGATACGTCCTGGCCACGGTCTGTGTGAGAGGGTCACGCTGAGGTGTGTGATGGTGTCACAGAGAGTACTATGGCGGTGTCATTGTGAATTTAGGTGATGGTATCACGTTCAGGGGTTTGCCTGTGTCAAGGTGAGGGATACGTCCTGGCCACGGTCTGTGTGAGAGGGTCACGCTGAGGTGTGTGATGGTGTCACAGAGAGTACTATGGCGGTGTCATTGTGAATTTAGGTGATGGTATCACGTTCAGGGGTTTGCCTGTGTCAAGGTGAGGGATACGTCCTGGCCACGGTCTGTGTGAGAGGGACACGCTGAGGTGTGTGATGGTGTCACAGAGAGTACTATGGCGGTGTCATTGTGAATTTAGGTGATGGTATCACGTTCAGGGGTTTGCCTGTGTCAAGGTGAGGTGCGGGTAATTGCCTCAGTGAGCGGTGCTTTTGTGTAATGTTGAGGGGTGATACCGTCACTGAATGGGGTGTGGCAGTGACCTCTGACTCTTTATCACGGTGAGGGGCGAGGCTGATCACTTTGAGGAGCGTTAACTTGTCACGGTGTACGGTACATCAGAGTCACGGAGAAGGTCGTGTCAGTGTTGCGGATAGGAGTGTATCTGTGTCTCGTTGAATGTCGTTACCGTGCTACGGTAACAGCATTGTTGATGTTATGGTGCATGGCGTGTCGTTGTCAGGACAGGTCTTAATTGTGTTGCTGTAAAGGCCGTGTTTTTATCACGGTTACTGTGTGCCGGCTTATGGAACATAGAACATAGAATAATGCAGTACAATCCTTTCGGTCCACAATGTTTTGTCCACGCTTAAACCAAGCGGCCCATATAAACCCCTATTTCAAGTTCCTCCATGTACCTGGCTAGCAGTCTCTTAAATTAAACTAGTCCATCTGCTTCCACCACTGACACAGGCAGTGCATTCCATAAGCCAATAACTCTCTGAGTAAAAACAAAAACTTGCTCTGATACCCCCTTGAACTTCCCACCCCTTACCTTAAAGCCATGTCTTCTTGTGTTCAGCAGTGGTGCCCTGGGGAAGAGGTGCTGGCTGCCCACTCTATCTATTACTCTTAAGATCTTGTATGCCTCTATCAGGTCTCATCCCATCTAACTCGTTTATTCTCTGTTCATAATGCATTCTCTCTAAACCAGGCAGCATTCTGGTTAAGCTCATCTGTACCCTTTACAATGCTTCCACATACTTCCTCTAGTGAGGGGACCTGAACTGGACACAGTACTCCAAGTGTGGCCTAACCGGAGTCTTATAGAGCTGCATCATTACCTTGCAACTCTTAAACTCTATCTCTCGACTTATGAAAGCTAACAGTCGATAAGCTTTCTTAACTACCCTATCTACCTGTGAGGCAACTTTCAGGGATCTGTAGACATATACCCGCAGATCCCTCGGCTCCTCCACAGTACCAGTTATCCTGCCATTTACATTGTACTCTGCCTTAGAGTATGTCTTTCCAATGTGTACCACCTCACATTTCTCCGAGAGGAACTGCATCTTCCGCTTCGCAGCCCACTTCTGCGTCATGTCAATGTCTCTCTGCAATCTTTGACAATCGTCCACACGATCCCCAACATCACAAACCTTCGTGTCGTTTGAAAACTTGCCAACACAGACTTCTACCCCAACATTCAGGTCGTTAATAAAATTCACGAAAGGTAGGGGTTCCAGAATCGATTCTGTGGGAAACCACTAGTAACAGCCCTCTAATCCGAATGTACTCCCTCCATAAACACCCTCAGTTTTCTGCAGGAAAGCGAATACTGAATCCACTTGGCCAAACTTCCCTGGAGCCCATGCCTTCTGTCTTTCTGAATAAGTCTACAGTGTGGTACCTTTACAAATGTAGGTTCCGGGAAGTTTTGTTTCGTTAGTTTAGAGTAGAGAGAATGCCAGGAAGGATGCAGGAATGCTCTTCTTGCAGGATGTGGGAAGTCAGGGAGACCTCCGCTGTCCCTGACAGCGACACCTGCAGGAAGTGCATCCAGCTGCAGCTCCTAACAATCCGCGTTTAGGAACTGGAGAAGGAGCTGGATGACCTCCGGATCATTCCCGAGAATGAAGAGTTTATAGATAGTAGTGTCAGGGGGGTAGTTACTGCAAAGAAGCAGGGCACCGGTAATTGGGTTAACGTCAGGCGAGGGAAGGGGCAAAGGGCAGACAGAGCAGAGATCCCCTGAGGCCATTCCCCTCAACAACATGTATCCAGATTTGGATACTGTTGGGAGGGATGACTTCCCTGGGACAAGCTGCGGCTGCCGCATCTCGGGCACCGAGTCTGGATCTGCAGTGCAGAAGGGAGCGGGGCTGATGAGGAGAGCAGTAGTGATATGACACTCTATATCAGAGGTACAGACAGGAGGTTCTACAGTCTCCCGGATGGTTTGTTGCCTCCCGTGTGCCAGGGTCAGGGATGTCTCTGATCTTGTGCACAACATTCTGAAGTGGGAGGGTGAGCAGCCAGATGTCATGGTTCTCGTCGGTACAAATGACGTAGGAAGAAAGAGTGAGGAGGTCCTGAAGAGTGAGTATGGAGAGTCCGGTAGGAAGTTAAAAAGCAGGACCTCGAGAGTAGCGATCTCAAGATTGCTTTTTGTGCCACGTGCCAGTGAGGGTAAGTGTAGGATGCTCTGGAGGATGAACACTTGGTTGAGGAACTGGTATAGGGGGCACGGATTCAGATTTTTGGATCTTTGGGACCTCCTCTGGGCAGGTGGGACCTGTCCAAGAGAGACGGGTTACCCTTGAACTATAGGGGTCCCATATCCTTGCAGGGAGGTTTGCTAGTGCAATTGCGGATGGTTTAAATTATATTTGCAGGGGGATGGAAACCAGAGTGCCAGAGCAGATAGTGTAGCGGGGGTGAAAATATATGATGTTAAAAGTTCATGCAAAGTCAGAAATAGAAGAGCTGTGTGTGGTGGTTATAATCTTCTGCGGTGTGCCTACTTAAAAACGAGGAGAATTTTGAAGAAGGAAGACGACCTGAGGTCGTGGATTAACAAATGAAATTATGACTTTATAACCATTAGTGAAACTTGTCTATAGGAGGGGCAGGACAAGCTGCTTCATGTTCCAGGGATATGAATCTTCAGAGTTGATAAAGACAAAGGGATGAAGGGTGTGTTGGAATTGCTAGGCAAGGAAAACTTTACAGTAGTGCTCAGGCAGGATAGATTAGAGTGCTTGTCTACCGAGGTCCTCTGGGTGGAACTGAGAAACAGGAATGGGATTGCATTTCAGAATGTGCAATCGTCAGCGAGAATTGAAGCTGCAAAACTACAGAGAGATAGCAGACAACTTCAGGGAACATAATGTTATGATAGTAAGAGATTTTAATTTTCCACACATTATTGCGGCTCCCGTACTGCGGGTCAGAGTTTGTAAAATGTGTTCAGGAAAGTTTTCTAAATCAATATATATAGGTACCAACTAGATAGGATGCAATAGTTCATCTCCTAATAGGAAACGAGTTAGGACAAGTGACGGGAGTGTGTGTAGGGGAACATTTTCAGTCTAGTGATCATAACACCATTAATTTCAACTTGGCCATGGATAAAGATAGATCAAGTCTCCGGTTGAGGTACTGAACTGGAAAAAGGGGAAATTTGAATAAATGAGAAAGGATTGGAAAAACGTGGATTGGAATTCTGATAAAGAAGAAGAGAGAGATGTATGAAAGTTTTGGCAACAAGGAGCAAATAAGGTGCTTGAGGAGTATAAAACCGAGGGATAAAACTTGTCGGCTTGAAGAACAAAACATTTGGTGATGTATGGAACCAAAATAAATGGTGGAGATTTTAATTGTTTAGTTTTAGCATCTGTATTTACTAAAGAATTGCAAGGAGCCTCTGGAAATAAGGCAAACGAGTAGTGAGGACTCGGAACCTCAACAGTTAAAGAGGAATATGGGATTGCTGTCTTGAAGCAAATCAGAGTAGATAAATTCCCATGACCAGACAGAATATTCCCTTGGACCTTGAAGAAGATTAGTGTTGAAATTTTTGGGGCCCTGGTAGATATATTGAAAATGTTGTTATACACGGGTGAGGTGCCGGAGGACTGGAGGGTAGCTCATGTTGTTCCGTTGTTTAAAAAAGCTGTAAATGTAATCCGGGATATTATAGGCCTGTATGTTTGACGTCAGTAGTAGGTAACTTATTGGAAGGTGTACTAAGAGGCATGATCGACAGACAAGGACTTATTAGGCAGAGTCAAAATGGCTTTGTGCGTGGTAAGTCATGTTCAACCAATCTATTAATGTTTTTCGAGGAGGTTATCAGGAAAGCAAATGAAGGGAAGGCAGTAGATGTTGAATACATGTACTTCAGTAAGGCCTTTGACATGGTCCCGCAAGGGAGGATAGTTAGGAAGATTCAGTTTCTAGGTATACATGGTGATGTAGTAAATTAGATTGGACATTGGGTCAATGGGAGAAGACAGGGAGTGGTAGTGGAGGATTGCTTCGCTGAGTTGCTCTGAGAGGATCGCTTCTGTGACTAGTGGTGTGCCACAACAATCAGTGCTGGCTCCATTGTAATTTGTCATCTATATCAATGATCTGGATGATAATGTGGTGAATTGGATCAGCAAATGTACTGATGATACAAAGATTGGAGGTGTAGTGAACAGTGAGGAAGATTTTGAAAGCATGCAGAGGGAATTGGACCAGCTGGAAAAGTGGGATGACAAATGGAAAATGGAGTCTAATGCAGACAAGTGTGAGATATTGTACTTTGGAAGGAAAAACCAAGGTAGAACATACAAGGTAAATGGTAGGACCCTGAGGATTGCAGTAGATCAGAGGAATCTGTGAATACAGATACATAATTTTCTACAAGTGGCGTCACAGGTAGATAGGATCCTAAACAGAGCTTTCGGCACATTGACCTTTATAAATCAAGTTATTGAGTATAAGAGTTGGAATGTTATTACGAGGTTTTATAAGACATTGATGAGGACGAATTTGGGTGTTCCGTTTAGTTTTGGTCACCTACTTACAGGAAGGATATTAATAAGGTTGGAAGAGTGCAGAGAAGGTTTACAATGATGTTGCCGGGACTTGAGAAACTGAGTTACAGAGGAAGGCTAAATAGGTTCGGACTTTATTCCACGGAGCGTGAAGAATGAGGGGAAATTTGATAGAGGTGTATAAAATTACGTTGAGTATAGATAGAGTGAATGCAAGCAGGTTTTTTTTCAACTGAGTTTAAGGTATAAAAAGGAAACGACGGACATGGGTTAAGGGTGAAGGGCGAAAAGTATAAAGGGCACATTAGTAGGGCACGGAGAGTAGTGGGAGTGTGGAATCTGCCGCCTTTTGAACTGGTGAATGCAGGATTACTTCTATCATTTAAGAAAAGCTTGGACCGGTACATGGATGAGAAGGGTATGCAGGGATATGGTCTTAGCTGCAGGTCAGTGGGACGAGGCTGTAAAAATGGGTCAGAACAGCCAAGAAGTGCCAAAAAGCCTGTTTCTGTGCTGTAATGTTCTATAGTTGGCAGATGTGTGTAGGTATCACATTGAGCTCTGTGCTGATGGGGGTAGTGTAGGGGTCACGGTGAGGGATGTATCGTAGTCATTATAAGTGGCCCGTCACTACCATAGTGATTGGTGTGTTGATAGCACAGTAAAGGGTGTTTCTGGGACATTTTGGGAATGTGCCGATTTTAAAGTGGCAATTTTTATTCTTTGCGGTTTGGTCGTTGCGACCGGAGTGAAGCTCACCATGAATCCTCCAGCATATACCCGTGATAATGAGGGCCGCTGTTAAAACGCAGATTAGCCAAATGCTTGAGTCTGATCCGTCTCTCCGTGCGGGTCGTTCACTTCCCATGTCGTCTGTGGAAAAAAAAAGTCGTTTCGTGTCTTTGTTAATCGTCGTTTTCCCTAATCTATTCTACCCCTGCTCTTCCCACTCTGCGAGTTCAAATCAGCCCCCGCCCTCCTGAAAAGCAATGAACGGAAATGACAGAAAAGAACAGGCCCAACCCGACGCAATGTCCATCTCCCTACAATCCCTGTACACGCTCCTGCCTGTCACCGTCTGTCTCAGACCGTCTGTCTGATCTCCCTGTATCTCTCATAATGATATAGACCTGTATCTTCTCCCACCTCAGACTCCGCCGCTCTAGAGTAGTACACCGTCTGTCTGGTCTCCCTGTATCTCTCATAATGATATAGACCTGTATCTCCACCCACCTCAGTCCCCGCCCCTCTAGACTAATGTACAGTCTGTCTGGAGTCCCTGTATCTCTCATAATGATATAGACCTGTATCTCCTCCCTCCTCAGTCTCCGCCGCTCTAGAATAATACACCGTCTGTCTGGTCTCCCTGTATCTCTCATTATGATATAGACCTGTATCTCCACCCACCTCAGTCCCCACCGCTCTAGACTAATATACCGTCTGACTGGTCTCCCTGTGTCTCTCATAATGAGATAGACCTGTATGTCTCTCAGCCTCAGTCTCCGCCTCTCTAGAGGAATGCACAGACGGTCTGGTCTATCTGGTGACAGGTTATACTGTCTGTTCCAGGCAGCGTGAAGTTCCTGTGAAGTTCTTCCGCATTCTCTCAGAAGACCCCCACACTCTTCCCGTTTCGAGGCGACAAGAAAATAATGTGTGGACTCGGAAACTGCAGTCTCTGTCGCAATTCCCGTCGCTCGTTTCCTCGCCTCTCCTCTCCGTTCACAATGTGTGTATCCCAGCAGAGTACACCCAAGAGGCTCTCTCCGTCAGCCCTTCCCACCAGTGACGGTCTTGGCCTTTCCCTTGGGCACTGAGGTTAAATGGCGCTTGGCCTTCAAATTACCAGCTCTACCTCTGCAAGAAAATAGCCTCTCCCAATCCACATTGCCCAGGAATTTGGCCATAAGAATATTCTGCCCTGGCTGCTTAACCCCTTTCAGCTTCTTGACTATCACGCTGTTTCCTCTGTCCTACACGGTGGGTCTAACTGCTTCCAATATGCCCTCCTTATCACCCCCTCAGCTTCCCGAATGAACCTGAGTTCATCCAGTTCCAGTTCCAGCTTCTTAACCCCGAGTGGAAGAAGCTGCATCCGGATTCACATCTGACAGATGAAGTCGTCAGAGACACTGGATGTCTCCCTGCCGTCCCACGTCGTGCAAGAGGAGCATTCAACGCTCCAGCCAGCCATTGCCTACTAGTCTAACTGTGCAATTCTGAAGATGCAAACAATAAATGAAACGAAAACAAATTTCTCAACAGTTTCGTGCGTTCTCTCACTCAACTCTTTCCCCCTTCAAACACCAAAACGGTAAATAATAGCCACGATGACACTGCTCACTCCAACAGCGTCCTCTCCGCTTGCAGCAGCCATATATTTTATTTGCACTTGCTAATGAATCCCAGACCCAGAGTGGTTGCTGTTTAAACGCTGATACTTCCGTGAATCGCAGCAATTTAATGGCCACTCGCCGACTCGTGTGACTGACATTTACCTGACTCCTTCTCTTTGCTTGGAGACAAGGAAATCACCTGTCTCTCGCACTCAGACAAGGGAGGGGGAGGGGTCTCGCTCCATGTCATCCAATCACACATTTCCCTTGTGAATCTCCTTCCACATTTTCCCATGACACGCTTCCGGGTACAGACACAGAGAGAAGCTCCTTCTTTCCTGTCCCGAACACTCACCCGGGGTCAGGGAAGAACTGAAGCTCACTACAGGCAGCCCCATCACACACATCTGGAGTTAGACACTGAATGAATCTCTCCCCACAAAGTCGTATCATGCACTGTCAGATGTCAACCACTGGGGGGTGCTCCAACCACACCTTCTCAACACAGGCTGTTGGGTTCAGTTATTTTGTGAAGTCGATAACTTTCCCCCTGCTCCAAGGATGGGGTGTGGAGAACAGAGGCCGAAGTGAGTGCAGAGCGCTTTGCAGGAAGGGGTGGTGAGATTACAGCCAGTGGAGTCTGTTGGGGTGAAACCGCATGATCGGCCTGACCACACAGAGCATTGGAGAGATTCAGAACCGGGAAATCGATATTCGGGGGGAAAGAGGGAGTTGTGACAAATTTCCCACTCCCTCATCACAGTTCCTTATGAACACATGAAGGGGCATAGCGGAGGTGTGGGATGACGGAAAGAGGCCGAGTGTAGGAGATATGGAGGTGTGTAACGCAGACGAGCAAGGCTATGGGAATGGGAATACTCACGAGGATATAGAGGTTAGTTAGTGAGGAGACGGGAGGGGTACGGCTAATGGAGACCGTAAGGAGGGTGTTAATCATGATGCAGAGCGTGTCGGACCATCGGTGTCAGAATGAAGGTCGCGTCGGTTTCACGGCGAGGCTGTGTCTGTGTCGAGTGGGACGTTTGTCAGTCCCTTGGCACTCCACACCATTCACAGTGTGTGTACCCCAGACTTGTACACCAAAGTCCCTCTGTCCTTCAACATTTCTCACGATTCAGAGCATAGGTCATTCACTTGAATACTGAGATGAAACTGCGCTAGGGATCTAAATTACCAACTGCACCATCGCCAGAGGAAAAATAAACGTCCAAATCCACACTTTCCCGAACCATTCCGTTCCAAATTAAAATTGGTCTTGTTCCAATTTAGAATCCAAACCGGAGGACCGGACCTCTCCTTTTTCATAACTACCTTGAGGCAAATGGTATTTTGATTAATAGATTAAAGATGTTGCCCTGCATAAACCTCTAACACCTTTGCATTCCCAGCATTCTCAGAATTCTCAAGAGGGAGGTTGAGTAGCAGATGTTGTGGACCATGTAGGGAGCAATGAAGAGAGTAGGAAGGAGCACGATGTCCTGCAAAGAGAGTATCAGTAGTTTGGTGCAAAGTTGAAGGACAGGACCTCCAGGGTGACAATCTCAGTATTGCGAACCGTGCCACGTGCTAGTGAGGCTATAAATAGGAAGATAATGCAGCTACATACGTGGCTCAGGAGTTAGTGCAGGAGGGAGGGCTTCGTGTTTCTGGATAATTGGGCATGGTTCCTGGGAGAGGAGGGACCAGTTCAGACGGGACGGGTTGCACTGGAACTGGAGGGGGACTAATAGAATGATAGAACCACGGACCATTACAGCATGGAAATAGGCCTTCCGGCCCTTCTTCTCTGTGCCGAACCATTGTTTTTCTGCCTAGACCCACTAATCATCAACTGGGCTGTATCCCTCCATACACGTCTCATCTATATAGCTGTAAAAGCTTTTAATTAAATGTAAACGGTGAGCCCGCATTTACCACTTCATCTGGCAACTCATTCCACAGTCCCACTACTCTCTGTGTGAAGAAACCCCCTCAATTTTCCATTTAAACTTTCCTCCCTTCACCCTTAACCCATGTCTTCTGTTTTCATTTTCCCCTAGTATCAGTGGAAAAAGCCTGCTTGCATTCACTATCTATACCCATCATAATTGTATCCATCTCTATCAAATCTACCCTAATTCATCTGCGCTCCAGTGTATGATGTCGTCACCTATCCAGTCTTTCTCTGTAACTTAGTTTCTCAAGTGCCGGCAACGTCCTTGTAAACCTTTTCTGCACTCTTTCAACTTTATTAAATCCTTACTGTATTTCGGTGACCAAAACTGCACAGAGGACTCCAAATTCGGCCTCACCAATGCCTTACACAACCTCAGCATAGCATTCCAACTCTTACACTCAATAGATGGATTTATAAAGGCCAATGTACCAAAAGCTCTCTTTACTAACCTATTCACATGTAATGCCACATTTAGGGGCTTTTGTATCTGCATTCCTGGATACCTCTGTTCTACTGCACTCCTCAGTGCCCTACAATTTACTTTGTATGTTCAGGCTCGTTTTACCTTCCAAAGTGCAATACCTCACACTTGTCTGTATTAAACTCCATCGGACTCCATCAGCACTGTACGAAAGTAATGCCGCAAATGTTCAGGGCGTATTGGAGTAGAGTTCCAATGAGAAAGGAAAAAGATGGTATGGCTCAGGAACCGTGGTGTACAAAGGCTACTATACATCTAATGAAGAAGAGAGGAAGGCTTTACGAGAGGTTCAAAACACTACTTGATGACGAAGATCTAAAAGATTATACAGCTGGCAGGAATGAGCTTAAGAAAGAAATTAGGAGAGCCAGAAGGGACTATAAGAATGCTTTGGAGGATAGGATTAATGTAAACCGCAGGACATTCTATAAGTATGTGAAGAACAGGTGGATACTTCTTGAGAGATTAGGACGAATCAAGTGTGAAAGTGGAAGAATTTGTATGGAACCGGAGGAGATAGCAGATGTACATAATGAATACGTTGCTTCAGTATTCACTAGGGTAAAGGATTCTGCCGATTGTCAGGGTGACATAGAGCGGAGTGAAACGCATGACCATGTAGATATTAAAAAAGACGATATGCTGTCGCTTTTAGAAAGCATCAGGTTGCATCGGTCACCGGGAAAGGACGACCAGGCTACTGTGCGATCCGCGCGAGGAGTTTGCTGATGATATTTGTAGCATCAATGTGGACGGGAGAGATTCCGGAGGATTGGAGGGTTGCGGATATTGTTCCTTTATTTTTGAAAGGGAGTAGAAATAGGCCAGGAACTTACAGACCAATGAATCATACTTCAGTGGTTGGTAATTTGACGGAAAAGATCCTGAAAGGCTGGATTCATGAACATATGTAGAGGCATAATATGATTAACCTGATCAGTGAGTCATAAGGATTTGTGAGAGGCAGGTCGTGCCTTTTGAGACTGTTTGAATATTTATCGGGATGAGACCGAAAAAGATAGATGAAGGTAGCACAGTAGATGTAGTGTATATTGATTTCTCCGAGAATTTGATAAGTTACCCATGGAAGGCTAATTGAGAAGGTATGGAGGCATTGGACCCGAGGGGGGCATTGCTTTGTGGATCCAGAACTAACTTGCCCACAGAAGGCAAAGAGAGTTTGTGGACGGGTCATATTGTGCATGGAGGATGGTGAACAGTGGAGTTCCTCAGTGATCTGTTCTGGGAGCCCTACTCTTCCTGATTTTATAAATGTCCTGGATGAGAATGTGGAAGTGTGGTTGCTTAATATGCAGATGATAGAATGGTTGGGGGTGTTGTAGATAACCCCTATTTAGACGTCTGTCTGAGTTTACTGCAGGACAATCACAGGATGGAAAAGTGGGCTGAGAAGTGGCAGATGGAGTTCAACCCAGGTAAGTGTGAGATTGTTCATATTGGTCTGTCAAAATAAGATGAAAGAATATAGTAGTAATTGTAAATCTCTTGACAGTGTGGGGAATCAGAGGGATCTTGGGGTCCGTCCATAGGACTCTCAATGCTGCGGCGCAGGAAGTCTCTGTGGTTATGGTAGCATATGGGTCATTGGTCTTCATCAAGCGTGAGACTGAGTTTAGGAGCCGAAAGGTAATCTTGCAGCTATATCGGACTCTGGTCAGACCCTATCTGAAATACTGTGCTCAGTTCTGACCGCCTTACGGCAGGAATGACATGGAGAGGGTACAGAGGCAGAGGAGATGTACAAGGATGTTGCCTGGATTGCAGAGCCTATCTTATGAGATTATGTTGAGTAAACTCGGCCATTTTCTCCTTGGAGCGACGGAAAATGACAGATGACCTGATAAGATGTAGAAGATGATGAGAGGCACTGATCGTGTGGATAGTCAGAGACCATTTTTTTCCCTGCGGTGAAATGGATAGCACGAGAGGGCACAGTTTTCAGCTGCTTAAAAGTAGGTACAGAGGGGAATGTCAGGGGTATTTTTATTTTTGTTCGGAGAGAGTGGTGAGTGCCAGTAATGCGCTGCCGTACACGGTGATGGAGCCCGACACGACAGGAACTTTTAACAGTCTCCTGCACAGGTACATGGAGCTCAGAAAAATTGAGAGCTATTGGCAAACCCAGGTAATTTAGAAGACCATTCTGTAAAAGGGCTGGATGGTTCGGAGGTAAGTACATGTTCTCACAGTTTGTCGGCCGAAAGGTCTGTATTGTGATCTAGGCATTCTGTGTTTCTATGTCTCTATGACCTCTGGAGGAGAGTGGATTCGAGGGTCGGCTACGCTCGGGAGAGGTCGATGGGAACAAATGGACGACACTTTGAGCTCCAACGTTAGAATATTAGACCTTTTCATAAGAATGTGCCCCTTTCTTATTTTTTATGTTGCTTTACTAACCATATAGTCAAAATACAAACTTAAAGCTCAATCGTTTACTCTCATATTGTGCACTGTTTTTAAACATCGTACAGCTTCCACCCAAACGAGACTTTATAAAAAATAAAAAATATTGGGAATGCAATCATCGGTTCGGCTCGCGGCTTCATCCGGCCGTGTAGCCCCCGACCCGAACCGATGATTGCATTCCCAATATTTTTTATTTTCTTGTAAGCCCTTTCTTTAGCTTTTACAAGAGTCCCTTTTACGAGTTCCCTTTTCGGCCAAAATTGAATACTTCTTGAGTACTGAGAACTTCATTTTTGGAATACACACGTCCTGTACCTTCCTCATATTTTCCTGGAAACGAAAGCAAATGCTACTCTGCTAAATTCCCTTGCAGATGTGGTTGGAGAAATGGCAGATGAGTTCAACCCAGACAAATAGAAAGATATAGCACACTATTAAAGACAAGACAGTGTCGAAGAGCAGAGGTATCTTACGGTCCCTGTATGCAGCTCCATGAACTGAATATGGCTCCACAGTTTACAGACGATATGAGGATAAGTGGACGTGCAGGTAGTTTTGTGGAAGTAGACAGCCCACAGAAGGGCTTAGACAGGGCAAAGTAAGGGCAGATCTACTGTTGTGTTGAACGGTACATGGTCATGCTTTAGGACAAATTAAAAGGGTTGAATATTTTATAAATGGAGCGAAAACACAAAAAACAGAGATTTCAGGGGACTTTAAGGTCCTTGTGCGTGAATTCCTGAAGGTTAATTTGTAGGTTGAACATAGAAATCTACAGCACATACCGGCCCCTCAGCCCATAGTGTTGTGCCGGTGATGTAACCTTCTTCGATTGAGTCTGTGGCGAGGCGGGCAAATGCATGTCAGCATTTCACCTCCAATATAAAAGGACAGATGAGATGCTGAGACTTTATACAGCACTGGTGAGGCCTCAAGTGGTGTATTGCGAACAGTTTTGGGCCTCTTATCTTAGAAAGATGTTGCTCAAAGTGGAGAGGGCTCTAACAAGTATAACAAGCATGGTTCCATGATTGAAGGGCGTCATATGAGAAGTGCCTGATATCTCTAGACCTGCACTCAGTGGAATGTAGAAGGAAGAAGGGTGACCCCATTGAAATCTATTGAGTATTTAAATTTCTTGATCGAATGGATGTGGAGAGGATAGATTCTATGATGGGGGAGCCGTAGACCAGAGGACAAAGACTTAGAAGAGCGGCGCGTCCTTTTAGAACAGAGACAAGGAGAAATTACTTTAGCCAGAGAGTGGTGAATCTGTGGATTTATTTGGCACAGGCGGCCTTGGAGGCCAAAGCTTTATTTTTTAAATATTTATGGCAGAGTTTCTTGATTGGTCTGGGCTTGAAGGAATACGGAAAGAAGGTAGGGAATTGAAGCTCATAAGTAAACTGGATCAGCCACAGTAAAATGTTGGAACAGACTCAATGGTGGTGGGGGGGGGGGGAGTTCAGACCGTTGTGCTATAGGGCTGTAACATTACTTCTCCTTGTTGAACTCAATTCCACGTTTGATGATTGCCAATGCATCTTATTCTTAAACACAGAGTTCAAACAGCGCAGCAGCTCTGAGTGTCTGATGGACACGGGCTTCAACGTTCCTCTGATCGTCCACACTACAAGGTGTACATTTGAAAAATATTCTGCCATTATATTTGACCAACCCAAATGAACCACCTCGCACTTACCTGGGTTGAACGCAATCCGCCAGTTCTCAACTCGGTTTTGTATCCGTAAGATCATGAGGTCATAGGCCAAAGCGGCAGAAGTCGGCTAATCGGCCCGTCGAGTCTGCTCCGCCATGCTATATTGAGCTGATCCATTCTCCCATTTAGTTCCACTCTCCCGCCTTCACCATAAACTTTGATGTCCTTGCGACACAGGGACCTATCAATCTCTGCCATAAATATACCCAATTACATGGCCTCCACTGCTGCCCGTTGCAACAAATTCTACAGATTAACCACCCTCTGGCTAAAAAAAAAAAATCTTCCCATCTCTGTTCTGAATGGGAACCCTTTCATCCCTAAGTTATGCCATCTCGCACTAGACTCCCCCATCATGGGTAACAATTTTGCCACATCCATGTATTGTAACATTCGAGATGTTTCTATCAGTTCCCCCCTCATTCTTCGAAACTCAGACGAGTACAGTCCAAGAGCGGTCAAACGTTCCTCATAAGTTAGCCCTCTCATTTCCCAATCATTCTAGTGAATCTTCTTCCAATCTTCTCCAAATGCAGCTCAACTATTCTTAAATAAGGAGCCCAAAACCGCACACAGTACTCCAAGTGAGGTCTTACCAGTGCCTAATGGAGCCTCAACATCAGAGCCTTGCTCCTATACTCTATTCCTCTAAAAATGAATGCGAACGTTGCATTCGCCTTCTTGAGCACAGAATAGCGGTTAACCTTAAGGGTATCCTGAACAAGAACTCCCAAGACACGTTGCACCTCAGAACGTTGAATATTCTCCCCATTTAAATAATAGTCTGGCCGTTTATTTAATCTACCAAAGGGCATTACCATACACTTTGAAAAATTGTATTTTGTTTGCCACTTCTTTGCCCATTCACCCAATCTGTCCAAGTCTCTCTGCAGACTCTCTGCTTCCTCAACACTACCGGCCATTCCATCTATCTAGGTATCATCAGCAAACTTAGACACAAAGCCATCTATTCCATAATCCAAATCGTTGATATTCAACGCAAAAAGAGGTAGCCAGAACACCGACCCCAGTGGAACACAACTGGTAACCAGCAGCCAACCAGAATGGGGTCCCTTCATTGTCACTCTCTGCTCCCTGCCAATCAACTAACAATCTAGCCACGCACGTAACTTCCCCGTAATTGCATAGAACCTTAGAACATTACAGCACAGCAACAGGCCTTTTAGCCCTTCTCGGCTGTGCCGAACCATTTTTCTACCTAGTTCCAGTGACATGCACCTGGGCCATATCCCTCCAAATCTCTCTCATCCATGTACCTGTCCAAGTTTTTCTTGAATGTCAAAAGTGAGCCGTCATTCACCACTTCATCTGACACTACCACCACTCTCTGCGTGAAGAAGCCATCGCTATTGTTTCCTTTAGATTTTTCCCCCTTAAGCCTTAACCCATGCCGTCTGTCTTTTTTTTCACCCCAGCCTCAATGGAAAAAAGCTAGCTTGCATTCTCTCGATCTATACCCTCATAATTTTATACACCTCTATCAAATCACCCCTAATACTCCCACGCTCCAGGAAATAAAGTCCTAAACTATTCAAACTTTCTCTGTAACGCAGTTTCTCAAGTCTTGGCAGCATGCTTGTAAACTTTCTCTGCACTCTTTCACCCTTATTAATATCCTTCCTGTAATTCGGTGACCAAAACTGCACGCAATACTCCAAATTTGGTCTCACCAATGTCTTATACAATCTCACCATTATTTTTCAAATCTTATACTCAATACTTTGATTTATGAAGACCAAAGTACCAACTGCTCTCTTTAAAATCCTATCTACATGTGATGCCTGTTTTAGGGAATTATGTATCTGTACTCACAGATCCGTCTGTTTTCTACTGCACTCCTTAGTGTCCTACCATTTACCTTCTATGTTCTATCTTGGTTTTATCTTCCAAAGTGCAATCGCTCACACTTTTCCGCATTAAACCCCATCTGCCATTTTTCAGAAAATTTCTCATAGTCTAAATCCCTGTACAAGCTTTGAAATCCTTCCTCACTGTCTAATACAGCACCAATCTTTGTATCATCAGCAAATTTGCTGTTCCAATTTGTCATATTACAATCCAGATCACTGATATATTTGACAAATAAAAATAGACACAGTAATGCTCCCTGTGTTACACCACTAGACAAAGGCCTCCACTCAGAGACGCAATCCTCCACGACGACTCATTGGCTTCTTCCATTGAGCCAATGTCTAATCCAATTTACTACCGCTCCATGTATACCTGGCGACAGAATCTTCCTAACTAACCTCCAACGTGGGGCCTGCTCTAATGCCTTACTGAAGTCCATGTATACAACATCCACTGCATTCCCTTCATCCGCGTACCTGGTAACTTCCTCGAAAAACGCTCATAGATTGGTTCCTTGGGTTAATTCCATGGGCTCTTATCTTATTTAGCAGCCTCAGTGCGGTTCCGTGACAAAAGCTTTCTCTAATTCCGAATTCCGTAACACCCACTGCATTTCCCTTCTCTTGCCTGCTTGAAATTTTCTGTAAATCCAATCGATATTCCGCTTGAATCTCTGACAGCTCTCCACACCATACACAACTCCAACGTTTGTGTCATCAGCAAACTTACTAACCGATCCTTCCACTTCCTCCTCCAGGTCATTTATAAAAGTCACGAAGAGTAATGGTCAAAGAACAGAACCATGAGGCACTCCAATGCTGACCGACCTCCATGCAGTTTATGACCCGTCTACAACTGATTTTTACATTCTGTGTGTAAATCAGTTCTAAATCAACAAACAATGTCCTCTGGAATCCCATGCCGCCCTTCTTTCTCAATAAGCCTTGCATGGGGAACCTTATAAAATCCCTTGCTGAAATCCTGATGCATGACATTTACTACTCTTCCTTCATCAGTGCATTTAATCACATCCTCAGTAAGTTCAATCTGTCTCTTAAGGCACGTCCTGCCTTGACAAAGTAATGCTGTCTATTGCTAAACATAATATACCTCTCCGAATGCTCATGAATCCTGCCTCTTAGGATCTTCTCCATCCACTTATCCACCACTGTGTTAAGACTCACTGGTCTGTAATTTCCTGGGCTATAGCTACTGCTTTTCAGGGATAAAGGAACAATATGCGTAACCCACCAACCCTGCGAAACCCCGCCCGTCCCCATTGATGATACAAAGTTCATCGCCAGAGACTCAGCAACTTCTTCTCTTGCCTCCCAGAGAAGCCTTGGATATATCTCATCCGGTCCCGGCGGCTTATCCAACTTCAGGCTTTCCAAAAGCTCCAGCACACCCGCTTTCTAAATATCTGCGTGTTCAAGATTTTCGGTCTGCTGCAGTTATCTCCACTATCACCAAGATCATTTTACACATTGAATACTGAAGCAAAGTATTAATTAAGTACCTCTTCTACATCCTCCGGTTCAGTACACACTTTCCCATTGTCACATTTGTTTGGTCCTGTTGCTTCACGTTTTATCCTCTTACTCTTCACACAGTTGTAGAAAGGCTTGGGGTTTTCCTTAATCCTGCCCGCAAACGCCTTCTCATGGCCCCTTCTGGCTCTCCTTATTACTTTCTTTAGCTCCTTCCTGTAAGCCTTATAATTTTCTGGATCTGTATCATTACCTAACTCTCTGAAACTTCTGTAAGCTTTTATTTCTTCCTGACTAGATTTATTACAGCCTTTCTACACCACAGTTCTTGTACCCTACCACAACTTTCCAGTCTCCTCACAACTATCTCCTGAACATTTGCCACATTTCTTCCGTACTTTTCCCTGAGAAATTTGTCCCCAATTAAGCGTCCATTTTCCTGCCTGATAGCCTCATAGTTGCCCATACACCAATTAAACGCCTTTCTAATTGTCTCTCCCTATCTCTCTCCAATGCTATTGTAAAGGAAATAAAATTATAATCACTATTTCCAAAATGTTCTCCCACCGAGAGATCAAACGCCTGACCAGGTTGATTTCCCAGAATGAGCAGAACACCTCTGTGGCCGTTCTCATCAATAATAAATACACCGCTTTGGATACAGTTGTTGGGGACGACCTACCAGGGACAAGTTGCTGTGGTTTCGTCTCTGGCACCGAGACTGGAACCTCACCACAGAAGGGAAGTAGGGAAAAAGAGGAGAGCAGGAGGGAAAGAGGATTCGATAGTTAGGGGGCAGATAGGAAGTTCTGTGAAAGATATCGAGAATCCCGAATGGTATGTTGCCTCACTGGTGCCAGGGTACGCGATATCTCGGATCGTGTTCTCGGTATTCTCAAGAGGGAACTTCCAGATACCGTGGTCCATGTAGGGACCAAAAACTTTGGTAGGAAGAGTGAGGAGGTCCTGAAAGCTGGGTTTGGGGAGTTAGATGCCAAATTAAAGACAGGACCGTCAGAATAACATCTCAGGATTGCTACAGTGTCACGTGCAGGTGGGTTTAGAAATAGTAACACAGTGCAGATCAACACGTGGCTGAAGACGTGGTACAGGGAGAGAGGGCTTCAGATTTATAGATAATTGGACACAGTTACATGGAATGTGTGAACTCTTTCGGCGGGAGGGTTTACGTCTGAACTGGAGGGGGACAAATATTCTTGCAGGTAGGTTTGCTGCAGAGGTTGCAGTGGATTTAAACTAGGTACAATGGTGGAGGTGTAGATATGCATGAGAGAAGGAAGAAGAAAGAATATAGTAAATTGCCTTGTGGAATTCGGTGAAAACTAGAGTTAAGATTGGATCAGCCATGATCTTGTTGAATGGCGGAGCAGGCTTGAGGGGCCGATTGGCCTACTCCTGCTCCTATCTTTTATGTTTATATGTTCTTATGTTAAAGTTGTTTGCACAGTTAGAGTTGGACAATGTATAAGAGGTGGAGATTTTCTTAAATACAGTTATTTTAAGGCTACGAGTATTTTTAGAAATGTAGATCAGCTTAGAGTATGGACTGATACCTGAAAATATGATGTTGTTGCTATTAGTGAAACATGATTGCAGGTGGGGTGTGATTGGCAACGAAATATTCCTGGATTGCGTTGCTTCAGGTGTGATAGAATCGGAGGGAAAAGAGGGGGAGGTGTTTCAATGCTTACCAGAGAAAATATTACAGCGGTTTTCTGGCAAGATAGATTAGAGCGCTCGTCTATGAGGGTATTGGGTGGAATTGAGGAATGGGGAAGGTGTAGTTACGGAGTTACAAGGAAAGATTGAACAAGTTAGGTCTTTATTCTTTGAAGCGTCGAAGGTCGAGGGGGGCCTGGATAGAAGTATTTCAAATTATGAGGGGGGTAGATAGAGTTGACATGGATAGGCTATTTCCATTGATAGTAGGGGAGATTCAGACAAGATGACATGAGTTGAGAATTAAGGGGCAAATGTTTAGGGGTAACACGAGTGGGAACTTCTTTACTCAGACGAGCTTCCAGTAGGAGTGGTAGAGACAGGTTCGATTTTGTCAGTTTAAAAAAAAAATGGATAGGCATATAGGTAGGAAAGGAATGTCGGGTTATGGGCTGAGTGCAGGCCGGTGGGAATAGGTGAAAGTAAGCCTTCGGTACGGACAAGAAGTGCCAAAACGGCCAGTTTCCGTGTTGTAATTGTTATATGGTTTTATCGTTGTTGTTATGGGTGATTTCAACTTCCCTAATATTGACTGGCATCTCCTGACTACATGGGGTATAGATGTGGCGGAAATTGTCAGGTGTGTTCTACGAGGATTCGGCCGGTATTTGGACCGGCCGACGAGATGACAAGCAATACTGGATCTAGTTCGGTAATGAACCTTGTCAGGTGGCACACCTCTTGTTGGGGGAGAATTTTGGTGAGAGTAACCACAACTCACTTAGCTTCAGTACAACTATGGAATAAGTTTAAACAGACAAAATACGAAAGTGCTGAACAGGGGAAGGGCTAGCTATGAAGGAACGAGGTGGGAAATAGCGAGATTAACACAGACGTGATGAGGTTAAAGTTTAGGGACCACTTGTGTTGTGTACAGGATAGGTTTGTCCCACTGAGGCAAGGAAAAAATGGTAGTGCAAGGGAACCCTGTCTGTCGAAACACGTGAGGCAAATCTTCAAGATGGAGACACAAGCATCTGTTAGATAGAAGAAACAGGGTCTCATGAAGAATATAGGGTAACCAGGAAGGAGCTTGAGAAAGGACTTAGGAGAGATCAAAGGGGGCATGAGATGGTCTTGCCATGTGCGATGAAGAGGAACCGCAGGGCGTTCTATGCTTATGTGACGAACAAAGGATTGACCAGAATGAAAGCGGGGCCGCTGAAGGATAAGGACGGCAACATGCGCCTGGAGGAGGAGGTTGGCGCGAACCTAAATGATTACTTTGCCTCAGTATTCACAAGTTATAAATACCTTATTCAGGCCTGTTTGCTGGACAATGTGGAGATTAAGGAAGGATAATTGTTGTATCTTCTGAAAAAACATTAGGATTGATAAATCCCCGGGGCCGGGCATGACACACCACAGGTTGCTGTGGGAAGTGAGAGAAGAGATCGCCGGAGCAGTAACTATCATCTTTGAATCCTCTCTGGCAACGGGGAAGGTGCAAGAGGATTGGAGAACGGCGAAAGTAGTCCCTTTTATTTAGAAAAAAGGTAATAGGGAGAATCCTGGAAACAGTAGACTTACATCAGTGGTCTGCAAACTATTGGAAATAATTCCTAAGGGTAGGATCTACGAGCATTTGGAGTAGTACAATCTACACAAGTATAGTCAACATGGCTTTGTGAAGGGAAGGTCTGCTTTTTGAACAGGTGTGATTTTTGAACAGGTAACAAAATAAATTGATGAGGGCTGGGCGGTAGATGTGGTCTACATGGATTTTAGCAAGACATTTGTCAAGGTCCCCATGACTGACTCATCCAAAAAGTCATAATGCATGGTATCAGTGGAATCCTGGCTGTTTGAATAAAAGAATTGGCTTACAGGAAGGATGCAGAGGGTGGCAGTAGAGGGAAAGTATTCTGCCTGCAGATCCGTGACTAGTGGAGTGCCGCAAGAAAATGTTCTGGGACCCCTGCTTTTTGTGATTTTTATAGATGACCTTGGAAGGATGGATGGGTGAGTAGGTTTGCGGATGACACGCAGATTGGAGGAGTTATGGATGGAGCTGTAGGTTGTCACGGTTTACAAGAGGATATGGAAAGGATGCAGAGCTGGGCAGAAAAGTGGCAGATGGAGTTCAATCCGAATAAGTTTGAGGTGATGCATTTTGAAAGGACAAATCAGAACGCTGAGTGCAGGGTTAATGTACCGTTAATTAAGAGTGTGGATGAATAGAGCGACCTTGGGTTGAAATCCATACGTCCTTCAAGGTCTCTGCACAGGTAGATAGTGTAGCTAAGAAGGCCTATGGGGTGCTGGTGTTCATTAACAGGAGGAATGAGTTCAAGAGCAGAGAAGTCATGTTGCATCTCTACAAATCACTGGTGAGACACTTAGAGTACTGTTTTCAGTTCTGATCCGCTCATTGCAGGAAGGATGTGGAAGCGATAGAGAGGGTGCAAAGGAGATTTACCAGGATGTTGCCTGGATTGGAAAACAAATGTTATGAGACAAGGTTAGCAGAGCCGGGACTTTTCTCTTTGGAGCGTAGAAGGATGAGAGGGGAATGAATAGATTTATGAGAGGTATAGAGCCTAGAGCCTGTTTCCCAGGGCACGGATAGCAAGTACTAGAGGGCATATGTACAAAATAAAGTGAGGGAAGTTTAGAGGAGACATCAAGGCTATTTTGTTTTGTACACAGAGGGTTGTGGGTATCTGGAATAACTTGCCAGAGATGGTGTTGGAGGCTAACACATTAGGGGTATTTTAGAGCCTCTAGACAGGGACATGGATTAAAGAAAAATAGAGGGTTAGGGGGTAGGTGGGTATAGTGCTTTTAATATATATATAGGTTGGCACAGGATCGAGGGCTGAAGGATCTGTACTCTTCTGTAGTATTCGAGTGTCTATTGTCTAGTGTCTAGTATCCCAGTACACAATGTCGGGGTCAGACACTGGGCTAAGCTCCCTCCCACTCTCCGCCACACTCACCTCTCAAAGTAACCTGTGAATCCGGTCCTGTGAACTGCCTGTTGGCGTCGGTCTGGTTCTCGGCCATCTTGTCGGGTCTCCGAGCTCAGGAAAGGGATGGAACCGTCGATAGAGGAAACCCGTAGCTGCAGGCCGTCGTCCACAAACACCTGATGACAAGCGGATGAAGAGAGGGACTACGAGCAGGAGAGGAAGAGCGAGGAGGAGTGAGATTGAGGGCGTGAGAGAAGGCGGTCGAGAGAGATTAGAGTGACGGGAGGGGAAGAAATAGAAATAGAAGGGGGGTAGAGATTTGAAGCGTGATTGGGGAAGAGGGTAGAGAATGGAAGGAGGGAGGGAGGGAAGGAATGTAAGGAGGATGTAGAGGGGAACCGCAGGGGAGATAAACAAGGGAATGACTGAGATATTTGTGTCATCCATTGAAAGCCTCTATTGTGCTGAAGATTTGCAACCCCAGCCTTACCCCATCCATCCACCCCCCCCCCAATATGGATCCTGGATTTCAGTCCCACAGCTCCTGCTCATCGCCAGGGTTTCAGACATCAGACGATCTGTCGGCGAGACACACCCCCAACGCTCCTCCCTCCGAGTGAGGGTAATCAACTACCTTCGGAATTCGTAACCCTCGCAACCATCCCTCCTCTCCACTTTTTCCGTCTCCCTCAACCTCACCCTCATACCTCACCCGCTCCTCCTCTCCCTCTCCGCATTTTCCCTTCCCCACCAGCTCCCTACCTCCAGCCGTTCCGGAAGACTCTGTGTGTGTGTGCGTGTGTGTGTTTGAGAGACCCTGTGTTGTATCCGGAAGAGGAAGCAAGGGGAGGTGAGCAGTGGGCAGGGACGGAGTGGTGAGATTGCACACAGGACAGGAACCGCATGATAGGACGATTCACACAGAACTGTGGAGAGGCTCAGAACCGAGGGACCAATGTCTGTTGGAAAAGGGAGTGAATCCATACGTCAAATCTTCCCCATCATCCTCACAGATCCCCGAAAATTTAGAGAAGGAGATCTGTAGAAGAGGTTTTGGGTTGGGGCCAGAGATGTGGGGGCTGTTATTGATGGAGCGGTCCACGCAGACAAAAAGTGTAGTGTCGTAGAGGCTGGGAATGATGGGGAAGGGTATAGTGGAGCAAAGTGGTGACACATTCAGTCCTGTATTCACCTTTTATATTTTTTTAATTTCATTTATACTTTTCGATTTTAAGTTGAAATTCAACCTCTCGACTGCAATGCCCCCAGTCATTAACCTCTCCTCAGTACACATTGCCTCTTGTAGACCAGTGACCTCATCCTCAGCACTATTATCGGATTTCCCGACAATTATGTTGTATTGAAAACTATGCAGCTCAGGACCACGAGTTGCACTGAGCTCAACAAATATGATACCGAACATTGTCTGAGGTCTTTCATCATCTGCCACCGCAAATTCTCCATAAGCTGTTCTGGCAATCTGGCTCCCATCCCTCTGCGACTAGTTCCGACCCATAACTGTCAGCTGTACAGCTTTTCCTGGTTCTGGCCTCACTAGTAAGCAGCACGAGCAGCAGTCCTGAGATCACTACCCGGGACATCCTGCTCTTTAACTTAGCACCTAATTCGCTTTGATCCCTCCTATCCATGCCATTGAGACCCACAAGCAGCACGACTTCACTTGTTCTGCACTGGGCCTTGGACCATCTGGACAATAGCAATGCTTACGTCACGCTGCGGTTCATTGGTAACAGCTCAGCGTTCAGCACAGTCATTTCCTCAGTTCTCATCAACAAGCTCCAAATTCTGAGCCGTTGCATCTCCCTCTGCAAAATAATGTTTGACTTCCTCATCCTGAAACTACAGTCCGTGCAGATCGGTCATAACATTTCCAATCTGCAGGTAGTGTTGAATTAGCATAGAGGCTACATGCCTTACTCAGATAGGGAAAATGGGCAATGTACTGGCAGATGGAATTCAGTGCCTGGAAGTGTACGGTCATGCAATTTGCCAGAAGACATAAAAGTGTGGACCATTTTCATAAAAAAAAGCAACAACAAAGTAAGGCTCAAAGGGATTTGGGAGTCCTGGTGCAGGATTCACTCGAGGTTAATTTACAAATGCAGTCGTTGGTGAGGAAGACAAATGCAATATTCGCATTCATTTCAGAGTATAAGAGTAAAGGTTTATTTTCTAGGCTTTACAAGGCACTGGAGCGATCACATTTGTTTTATTATGAGCAATGTGGGTCGCTTTAGAAAATAATGGATTTGCCAACATCGGAGTGGATACAACCAGAAGGTATTGCGAAGTATATGGCTATTCAGCCCATCAAGTCAGATTTGCCATTCCATTCATGGCTAATCCCGGATCCCACTCAATCTACCTTCTCGCCTATTTTTGATGCCCTAACCAATCAGAAAACTGTCATATTCCGCCTAATTCTACTCACGGGCTTGGCCTCCAGCGTGGTTTGTGGCAGAGCGTTCCGCATATTCGCGTCTCTCTGGCAACAGGCACTCCTGTTTGCTTCCATTCTGAAGGCCGCCCCGTATTTTTGAGCATGTGCCCTCACGTTCTGGATATCCCCACCACAGGAAACATCCCCTCCACACCCACTGTACCCAGCACTTTCAACATTCGGTAGATTCAACAAGATCACAAGATTGTTTAATCAATCTAATAGAGTTTTTCGAGGAGGTTACCAGGAAAGTGGATGAAGTGAAGACAATGGATGTTGTCTACGTGGACTTCAGTAGGGTCTTTGACAAGGTCACGCATGGGAGGTTAGTTAGGAAGATTCAGTCACTAGGTATACATGCAGAGGTAGTGAATTGCATTAGAGATTGTCTCAATGGGAGAAAACAGAGAGAGATAGTGGAGGATTGATTCCCTGAGTGGAGGCCTGTGACTAGTGGTGTGTCACAGGGGTCAGTGCTGGGTCCATTGTTATTTGTCATCTATATCAATGAAATGGATGATAATGTGGAAAATTGGATCTGCAAATTTGCTGATGATACAAAGATTGCAGATGTACTGGACTCTCTAAGCTTAGAGAGGGATGTGGATCAGCTGGAAAAAATGGGCTGAAAGAACGGCAGATGCAGTTTAATGCGGACAAGTGTGAGGTATTGCACTTTGTAAGGAAATACCAAGGTAGAACATACAAGGTAAATGGTAGGACACTGAGGAGTGCAAGAGAACAGAGATAACTGGGAGCACAGATACATAATTCCCTAAAACTGACGTCATAGGTCGATAGGCTCGAAAAGAGAGCTTTTGGTACATTGGCCTGTATAAACCAACGTATTGAGTATAAGAGTTGGAATGTTATAGTAATGTTATATAAGACATTGGTGAAGACGAATTTGGAGTATTATGTGCAGTTTTGGTCACCTAATTACAGGAAGGATATTAATAAGGTTGAAAGATGGTTTACAAGGATGTCGCTGGGACTTGAGAAACAGTTACAGAGAAAGGTTGAATGGTTTAAGAATTTATCCCCTGGAGCGTAATAGGATAAGGCCAGAATTGAAGAGGTATATAAAATTATGATGGGTATAGATGGTGTGATGGAAGCAGGCTTTTTCCACTGAGGCTAGGGGAGAAAAAAACCCAGTGGTTATAGGTTAAGGATGAAGGGGGAACAGTTTAAAGGAAACATGGGCGGGTGCTTTCTTCACACAGAGAATGGCGGGATATGTGGAATGAGCTGTCAGATGAAGTTATAAATTAAGGCTCACTTATAATATTTAAGAAAAACTTCGACTGGTACATGCATGAGAGGCATATGGAGGGATATTGCCCAGGTGCAGGTCAGTGTGACTAGGCAGAAAAATGGTTCGCCACAGACAAGTGCCGGAGGGCCTGTTTCTGTGCTGTAATGTTCTATGGTTCTGTGGTTCTATCACCGCGCATTCTTCTCATTTCCAATGCGTACTGGCCCAAAGATGCCGAATGCTCCTCATATGTTAACCAGTTGGTTTCCAGAATTATCCTCGTGAACCTCTTCTGGACTCTGTCCAATGACAACACATCCTTTATGCGATATGGGGCCCAGATCTGTTGCCAATACGCCACGTGCGGCCTTCTGGTTTCCTTATAAAGCCTCAGCATTATATCCTTGTTTCTTTTATTCATTTGACCTTGAAATAAATGCCCCCAATGCATTTGCCTCCTTGCCCCAGACTCAACTTGTAAATTAAACTTTTGAGAGCCTTGCACAAGGGATCCAATTTTCTGCCTCTGCAAATCCCATTATTCCATTGAGATACTGATACATGTGACTTATGCTTCTCCCTCACAAACTGCAGAATGAACTTAATCATACCTCCTCAGTAAACAGACTTCTGGATTTTGACCCTCGCACTGACGAATGCTGAGGATTCTGTTTGAGATATTCCGGACCCTGGCACGCGGGAGGCGTCATGCCATCCGGGAATCTCATTGTGGCACTGCGAGCCTCCAGTCTCTTCCCTTAACTAACGAATCCCCTGTCACCAAAAGGGTGTATCTTCTTCCCCTATCCCTTTTGAATCAAGAGGCAGTCTCACTGCCAAAAAGCCGACCACTGGGACCTCTCTCTGTATGCGCGACTGTATTTAAAGTGTTACACATTCTACTACTGAGGATGACAACAGGGTTACTCTGCAATGGCTCGTTAACCGTTTTCCCCTGCCTTACTGTCACCCAGGTTTCTGTGTCCTCTACCTTGGTTTTAACTACCTCTCCATAAGTCCTATCTGTCACCGGGAAATCCTCTAATTATATGTTAGCATCTCAAAAGATCTATAGAGGACCCAGAACGTGGACCTGTACTTTCTCCCTCTCCACGATAGGTCCACAACGGGTGCAATCTCATTTGTTCTCCATTGGGCTTCCAAACATTGCACAACAGCAATAGTTACGTCAGGCTGCGGTTTATTGGTCATAGCTCAACGTTCAGCACAATCATTTCCTCAAGTCTTAAAAACTGGGGAGACTAAAATAGAATGGTTGGGGCATGGGGATCAAATTGAACAGATTAGGAGAGAGGAGGTTAGTTCACAAATAGAGAAAGCTAGTAGACAATGTGTGAGGGAGGATAGGCTGGTGAGAGAGACGGGGAGCGCTCTGACCGAAAATGTAGGGGAGAAGGAAGAAAAACTATAATAAAGCTGTTTTCACCGTTAGGGATAAACAGAGAGTAAGAGGTGGAAAGTGTCTTAAATACATCTATTTTAATGCTAGGAGCATTTCAGCAAAGGTGGATGAGCTTAGGGCATGGATTGCTACCTGGAAATATGATGTTTTAGCTAACAATGAAACATGTGTGCAGGAAGGGTGTGAATGGCAACTAAATATTTCTGGATTTTCATGTTTCAGGTTTGATAGAATCGGAGTGGCAAGAGGGGGGAGGGTTGCATTGCTTGTCAGAGAATATATAACAGCGATGCTTTGGCAAGATAGGTTAGAAGGCTCGTCTAGAGCGGCTATTTGGGTGGAATTGATGAATGGGACGGATCTAGTAACACTTATAGAGGTTTATTATAGACCTCCTCTTGGGGAGAGAGAATTGGAGGAACAAATTTGGAAGGACATACCAGAAATCTGTACTAAGCACAAGGTTGTGATTGAGGGAGATTTTAATTTTCCACAAATAGAGTGGGAAGCCCATTCTGTTAAAGGGCTGGATGGTTTCGCGTTTGTAAAATGTGTGCAGGATAGTTTTTTTTTTCTACAACAATACATAGAGGTACCAACTAGAGAAGGGTCACTGTTGGATCTCCTGTTAGGGAATGAGATAGGTCAGGTGACGGATATATTTGTTCGGGAGCGCTTCGGGTCCAGTGATCACAATGCCATTAGATTCAATATAATTAAGGAGAATGACAGGACTGGACCCAAGGGCTGAAATATTTTATTGGAGAAAGAGTAACGTTGAGGAGATACGAAAGGATTTAGAAACAGTGCAGTAGGACAATTTGTTTTATGGGAAGGATGTATTTGAGAAGTGGAGGTCATTTAAAGGTGTAATTTTGAGGGTACAGAATCTTTATGTTCCTGTTGGGTCGAAAGGAATGGTTAAAAGGTTGAGGGAATCATGTTTTTCAAGGGATATTGGAAACTTGATTAGGAAATAGAGAGATATCTACAATAAATATAGGCAGCATTGAGTAAATGAGGTGCTGGAGAAATATAAAGAATGTAAAAAGAATCTTAAGAAATAATTTAGAAAACCTAAAACAAGGGTTTGCTTTGGCAAGTCAGATGAAAATTAATACAAAGTGTTTCTGCTGTTAAATTAATAGCAAAAGGATAGTGAGGGATAAAATTGATCCCTTAGATAATCAGAGTGGACAGCTATATGTGGAGCCAAAAGATTTGGGGGAGATTTTGAAAATTTCCTTTTCTTCGGTATTCACTAAGGAGAAATATATTGAATTGTGTAAGGGAAAAAGAGTAAGGTAGTTATGGAAACTATGATGAGTAAAGAGGAGTAAGTGCTGATGCTTTTAAGCATAATAAAAGTGCATAAGTCTCCGGGTCCTGCAGGATATTCCCTAGGACCTTGAGGGAAGCTAGTGTAGAAATAGCAGGGGCTCTGACAGAAATATTTCAAATGTCAGGAGAAACGGAGATGGTTCCAGAGGATTGGCGTATTGCGCATACGATTCCATTGCTAAAAATATTTCTGAGCGTAAACCTGGCAATTATTGGCCAGTCAGTTTGACGTCAGTGGCGGGTAAATTAATGGAAAGTATTCTTAGAGATGGTATCTATAATTATCTGGATAGACAGGGTCTGAATAAGATGGATTTGTGTGTGGAAGTTTATGTATGACAAATCATAGTGAATTTTTTGAAGAGGTTACTAGGAAAGTTGACGAGGGAAGTGAAGGATAGTTAGGAAGGTTCAATCGTTAGGTATTAATATTGAAGTAGTAAAATGGATTCAACAGTGGCTGGGTGGGAGAAGCCGTGGATTGGCGGATAACAGTTTGTCAGTTTGGAGGCCTCTGAGATCTGTACTGGATCGAATAATGTTTCTGATATTCATTAATGATTTTGATGATGGAGTTTTAAATTGGATTAGTCAGTATGCAGATGATACTAAGACAGGTAGCGTAGTAAATAATGAAGTAGTGTTTGGAAGCTTGCAGAGAGATTTAGGCCATTTAGAAGAGTGGGCTGAAATGTGGCAGATGGAATTTATTGCTGTTAAGTGTGAGGTACTACTTTTTGGTAGGAATAATCCAAATACGACATACATGGTAAATGGTATGGCATTGAGGAATGCAATAGAATAGAGTGATCTAGGAATAATAGTGTATGGTTCCCTGAGGGTGGAATCTCATGTGGATAGGGTGGTGAAGAACGCTTTTGGTATGCTGACCTTTATAAATCAGAGCATTGGGTATAGGAGTAGGGATGTAATGTTGAAATTGTGCAAGGCATTGGTGAGGCCAAATCTGGACTTTTGTGTACATTTCTTGTCACCGAATTAAAGGAAAAATGTCAACGAAATAGAGAGAGCACAGAGGAGATTTACTAAATGTCACCTGCTTTTCAGCACCATAGTTAAAGAGAATGGTTGAACAAGTTAGGTCTTTATTCTTTGGAGCGTAGAACGTTGAGAGGGAAATTGATAGAAAAGTTTAAAATTATGAGTTGATAAAGTTGATGTGCATAGGCTTTTTTCTGTTGAGAGTAGTGGAGATTCATACAAGGGGACATGAGTTGAGAGTTTAGGGGCAAATGTTTAGTTGTAAGACAAGGGTAAACTCAGAGAGTAGTAGCTGCGTGGAACGAGCTTCCAGTAGAAGTGGTAGTGGCAGATTCTATTTTGTCCTAAAATAAAATAGATAGGTATATTGGCAGGAAATGGATGGAGGGTTATGGGCTGAGTGCAGGTAGATGGGACTAGGTGAGAGTAAGCAGGCACATCTTCCCACCTTTATCTCATGCCCCCTTCCTGCTCTCCTCAACCCCTCATTAATCTCCTTGCTTGCTACCCTATATTCCTCAATAGACCCATCTGATCCTTGCTTCCTAAACCTCATGAATGCTGACTTCTTCTACCTGACTAGATTTTCCAGCACACTTGTCACCCATGGTTCCTTCACCATACCATTCTTTATCTTCCTCACCGGGACAAATTTATCACTAATGTCCTGAATCATAAACATCGACCACATGTCCAAAGTATATTTCCCTGCAATGACATCACTCCAATTCACTTCTGCACGTTCTAGCCTTATTGCCTCATAATTTGACCTTCCCCAATTAAAAAAAAATCCTGTCGTCTCTGCCTCTATCCATTTCAATGATTATGCTAAAGGCCAGGGAGCGGTGATCACTGTCCCCCAGATGCTCACTCTCTGAGAGATCCGTGACCTGATCTGATCCGGTCCGTTACCTAATACGAGAACTAGAATAGCATTCCCCCTCTTCGGCCTGTCAACAGACTGTAACATGAATCCGTCCCGGGAACAGTAAAGAAACTCTGCCCCGTCTGAACCAACGGACGGTTAAGGGGTTACCTCCGTCTGCAACAGTATGTTTGACTTTCTCATTGGGGAACCACAGTCAGTGTAGACCAATAATAACATTACCGATCTAGAGGCAGTTTTGAAGTAGCAGAGAGGCTACAGCAGGACTTAGGAAGAATGTGCAAAGGTGCAGTATATGGATTACAGCGTTGGAGAGTGTATGGATATACACGTTTGTAGAAAACTATAAGTGTAGATTATTTTCTAAATGGAAAAAAAAACCTACGTGCAAAGGGACCTCGAGCATGACTCCTTGAAGGTTATTTTGCAGCTTCAGTCGGTCGTGAGTAAAGCAAATGTGATGTTAGGACTATAATATATAAGCCAGGATGCAGTTTTCAGACGTTATAAGGCACAGGTGAGGCTCAGTTTAAGCGTATGTGAGCATTTTCGTGCCCCTGATCGAGGAAAGGATGCCCTTACGTTGCAGAGGGTTCACAGAAGTTGCACAATAATTATTCGGCGATTTAAAGTTCTGACATGCGGAGAACCTTTCACGGCTCTGGGCCAGCACTCACTGGAATTCAGAGAACAGGGCGTTCATAAGGGACGCTTTTCTGTTCTGAGATGTATCCTCTCTCACTCTCCCACCAGCGGGGAAATAGTCTGCACATCCACCCGAACAAAGCCTATCACTTTTGACGAGGTTTCGATGAAGTCACAACTCATTTACTTAATCTGGTGTAGGCCCAGAGTTATCAAACGGTTTTCATGGATTCAATCTCTTGACTCTCGTTAGAACCCTCTTCAGCATCACCTGGAGTATTGTGAACAGTTTTGGTCGTCTTATATTAGAAAGTAAACACATCGTATGCTGTAGATGCTGTGGTCAAATCAACACATACAGACAAGCTGGATGAACTCAGCAGGTCGGGCAGCATCCGTTGAAATGAGCAGTCAACGTTTCGGGACGAGACCCTTCGTCAGAACTGAGGAAGGAGCGGGCAGGGGCCCCATAGAGAAGTTGCGTAAAGGGTGGAAAACCAATCAAAGGAAAGATCAAGGGGTGGGGGAGGGGAAGCTGGGAGGGGAGAGGCTGGAGAGGTGAAGAAGAAATCTAAGGGGAAAGCACTATAGGTAGTAGAAGAAGGCAGAATCGTGAGAGAGGTGCTCGGCAGCTAGAAGTGGAGACAGAGTGAACGTGGGAAGGGGGGAAGGGAGAAGGAGGGAATTACCGAAAGTTGGAGAATTCGATGTTCATACCAAGGGGCTGGAGATTTCCCAGACGGTATATGCGGTGTTGCTCCTCCAACCTGAGTTTGGCCTCATCATGGCAGTGAAGGAGTCCATGTATAGGCAGATCGGCATGGACATGTCCATATTCTCTCCCTCTCCCTTCCCCCATCTCACATTCGCTATGTCTCCTCTTCTAGCTGCCTGTCACATTTCTTATGATTCTGCCTTCTTCTACTAGACATAGTGTTTTCCACTTAGATTTCTTCTTCACCTGTCCTGCCTATACCCTCCCTAGTTCCCCTCCCCCAAACCTTCATCATTCCTCTGATTGGTTTTACACCCTCCCCCCACCTTCTTTATGTGGCCCCTACCCCTTCCTTCTTTAGTCCTGGCGAAGGGTCTCGGCCCGAAACGTTGACTGCTCATTTCAACGGATGCTGCCCGACCTGCTGAGTTCATCCAGCTTGTTTGTACGTGTTATACTAGGAAGGTTGTGCTCAAACTGGAGAGGTTTTAAAGAAGTTTCACAAAAATTAGTCCATGGTTGAAAAGCGTCATATGAGAAGTGCTCGGTATCTCCAGGCCAGTACTCACTGGAATTTAGAAGTAACGCGGTGACCGCATTGGAATCTATCGAATAATCAAAACACTTGATCCAGTGGGTGTGCAGAGGAAGTTTTCTGTGGTTTGGGAGTCGGAGACCAAAGGACAAGAACTTAGAGGAGCAGCGTGTCTTTTTAGAACGGAGAGGAGGACAATTCTCTTTAACCAGAGTGTGGCGAATCTGTGGATATATTTGCCAGAGGCGGCCGTGGAGGCCATGGTTTATCTATCTATCTATCTATCTATCTATCTATCTATCTATCTATCTATCTATCTATCTATCTATCTATCTATCTATCTATCTATCTATCTATCTATCTATCTATCTATCTATCTATCTATCTATCTATCTATTTATCTATCTATTTATTTATTTATTTGTTTGTTTGTTTGTTTATCTATTTATTTATCTATCTTTCTATTTATTTATTTATTTGTTTGTTTGTTTGTTTGATTGTTTATTTATTTATTTAAATTCCCCGTTCATTTATGGCCAGAGGTTCTTGATTGGTGAGTGATTGATGGAATATTGGAAGAAGGCAGGGGACTGAAGTTGAAAAGTAAATTAGATCACCCACGATGAAATGTTGGATCAGACTCAATTGACTAAATGGTCTAATTCTGCTTCTAACTCTTATGATCCTATGATATGTTAACTTGTTTTATTGTTGAAAAACTAAACGTTGTTGCCAAGCTTGACTAGCAGAAGATTGAGGCCACGAAGGTCACAGGATAAGATGCAGACGCTGCCTTGCTTGTGGGAGCTAACAAAAGCTAGCAACATTTCATGTCGAGAATGAGGCATTGCTAAACGTTGTCCGACACTGTCTTGGGAAAAGAGGAACTGATTGCAGACGTGCAGTTCTAATTTTGTGCACCGACCGGAAGCATTTTAGACTGTCTGAAATCTAACAAGTGTTTCTTGAAATATCTCACTGTGTATATTTGGCTTTTGGCTATTGCCCAAAATTCACAGTGTAAATTGGGCCAGTAAAAATAACATAGAACATCGAATACACAGTACAGGCCCTTAAACACTGTTTTCCATATAACCACCCCCCCCCCCCCCCACAGTAAATTCCTGTCTAGTAGTCTCCTAAATTTCACTAGTGTATCTGCCTCGAATATTGACTCAGGCAGTGCGTTCCACGCACCAACCACGCTCTGAGTAAAATATCCTTCCTCCAATAGCCCCTTTGAACATCGCTGCCATTACCTTAAAGCCATGTCCTCATGTATTGAGCAGTTGTGCCCTGGGGTAGAGGTGCTGGCGGTCCACTCTATTTATTCCTTTTATATCTTGTACAGCTCTAAAATGTCTCCTCTCATCCTCCTTCTCTCTAAAGAGTAAAACCCTAGCTCCTTTACTCTCTGATCATAATGCATACTCTTTAAACCAGGCAGCATCCTTGTAAATCTCCTCTCTACCATCTCCAATGCTTCCACATCCTTCCTATCGTGAGGCTACCAGGACTGGACACAGTACTCCAAGTGTGGCCTAACCAGAGATTTATAGAGCTCCCTCATTACCTCGTGAACCTTAAATTCTATCCCTCGGCTTATGAAAGCTGACAACCCATAAACTTTCTTAAGTACCCATCTACCTTTGAGGCAACTTTCTCGGATATGTGGATATGTACCCCCAGATCCCTCCGCTCCTCCACACTCACAAGTATCCTGCCATTTACTATGTACTCTGCCATGGAATTTGTACTTCCAAAGTGTACCACTTCACTCTTCTCCGGGTTGAACTCCATCTGCCACCTCTCAGCCCACTTCTGCATCCTATCAATGTCTCTGTGCAATCTTCGACGATCCTCCACACTATCCACAGCACCACAAACCTTTGCGTCGTCTGCAATCTTGCCAACCCACCCTTCCAGCGCCACATCCAGGAGGTTAATAAAAATCACGAAAAGTAGGGATCCAGAACCAACATGCTCCAGAACAACAACATAATTGAAGGATGCATTGGGATTTTTCCTTTACCCTTCTCGGCAAGGCTTTCTCACTTATTACTCTCCTCAGCCCCTCCTTAAACTCTTTGCTTGTTACGCTATGTGCCTCAATAGCCCAATATGATCCTTGGTTCTTAAACCTCATTATACTGCCTTGTTCTACCTGACTAGACATTCCACCTCACTTGTCACCCATGGTTCATTCACCTTATCATTCTTTACCTTCCTCACCGGGACCAATTTATCCTTAATATCCTGATTCCTAAACATCGACCACATGTCCATTGTATATTTCCCTGCAATAGCATCACTCTAATTCACACCTCCAAGTCCTAGCCTCATGATCTGCCCTTCTCCAATTAAAAAATTGCCTGTCCTCTCTGATTCTATCATTTTCCATAATAATGCTAAATGCCAGAGAGAGGTGGTCACTGTCTCCCAGATGCTCACCCACTGAGAGATCTGTGGTCTGACCTGGTCCGTTACCTAATAGTAAAGCTCGTATGGCATTCCCGCTTTTCGGCCTGGGAAGATACTCTGACAGGAATTCGTCCTGTACTTTTCCCGTCCAAACCAACGGACAGTTGAGGGGTTACCTCCGTCTGCAACAGTAGCCGTTCTCATCGGGGAACCACAGTCAGTGTACACCAGTAATAACATCACCAATTTTGAAGTAGCAGAGAGGCTACAGAAAGACACATTACGTAAATGGACAAATGTGCAGCAGATAGATTACTGTGTTGGAGAGTGTATGGCCATGCACTTTGATAGAAAAAAAATCTAAGTTTTGACTATTTTCTGAATGGAGAAATATCAAGGGGACACAGGGAACTCGTGCAGGATTCCGTTAGGATTTATTTGCAGGTTCAGTGGGCACTGAGGAAGGAAAATGTGATGTTAGTTGTACTTTGGAGGACGGGAATATATAAGCAAGGACGTAATTTTAAGACTGGATAATGCACAGGTGAGGCCCAGTTTAAGTGCTGTGAGCATTTTCGGGCCCCTGATCGAGGAAAGGACGTGCTTACACTGGAGAGGGTTCACTGGAGATGCACAATAATCATTCGGTGATTGAAAGACTTGATATACGGGGAACCTCTCACGGTTCCGGGCCTGTGTGCACTGGAAATCAGCGAATAAGGGATGCCTTGAGGGTGCCTCTCTATTCTGAGATGTATCCTGTGGTCTTTCACTGTCCCACCAGCGGGAAAATCCTCTCCTCGTCGAGCAAAGCCTTTCACCACTCGAGAGGTTTCGATGAAGTCACAACTCATTTTCTTAATCCCGGTGTCGGCCCAGAGTCATCAAACGATTTTTATGGAATCAATCTCTTGCTCTCCTTCGAACCCTCTTCAGCCTCAGCACATCCTTTACTAAATAAAGCGCCAACAACCGTTCACAATACTCCACGTGAGTTCTCACCAATGCTTTGTGAAGTCTCAACATTACATCCTCTTCAGCCTCAGCACATCCTTTACTAAATAAAGCGCCAACAACCGTTCACAATACTCCACGTGAGTTCTCACCAATGCTTTGTGAAGTCTCAACATTACATCCTTGCTTTTATATTCTAGCCCTCTTGAAATGAATTCTGATGTTCTACTTACCTTCTTCAAACTGCAAATTGACATTTATGGAATCCCATTCAGCCTTAGATTTTTTTTCCGAATTTTCTCTCCATCTAAAGAAGAGGATCTATGCTCTCGGCTTACTGAAAACAGCCTGCCCCTCCACCTATCTTCAAATCCTCTGCAAACCTCGCAACAACGCGATCAGTTCGATCATCCAAATGTTTGTCATACAAGGTAAAACATTTTGGTCCCAACTCAGACACCTGTGGAAAGTGATGAGCCACCGGCAGCCAATCAAAAGGTCTCCGCTCATTCCCACTCTTTGCCTCCTGTCACTGAAACACCGCTTTGTCCATTATACTCCGCACATTAAAATTCATCACCTTCACACCTCTATTCATCTGCATCGATGGGGTCTACATTTAACGCTGCAACTCAGCCAATTGACTGCAATGTTGCCCCTCAACAGCCTCTCCTCAGTACACATTACCTCTGTTTGTCAACAAGTTTCCTCATCTGCAGTACTATTTTCAGCCAATGCAGATCCTTCTGCATTGAAATGTGTGCAGTCCAGGACAATATTTGCACTGATCTCAACTATCTGATTGCCACCTTTGTGTGAGTTCTTACCACCATCCGCCTCCACAACCTCTCCAATAACTGTTCTGGATCTCTGTCTCCCATATCTCTGTAACTAACAGAAACCCATGAGTGTAAACTGTATTACCTTCCTGGTACTTGCCTGACTAGTATCTGGCACGGGTGGCAATATTGGAGATCCTGCTTTTTAACCTAACTCCCTGTATCCCCTCCTCACTTATCCTACCCATGCCATTGCTAGCTAATAACACGGTCAGACACTCTCCACACAGGGCCTTGGACCATCTTGTCAATTGCAATACCTACGTCAGGCTGCGGTTTACTGAGAACAGCTCAGCGTTCAGCACAATCATTTCCTCAGTTCTTATCAATAGGCTCCAAATCCCGGGCAGAGCATCTCCCTCTGCAACAGAATGTTTGTCTTCCTCATGAGGAAACCACACTCAGTGTAGATCGGCCATAAAGTTTCCGATCAACGAACAGTGTTGAAGTAGCAGAGGGGCTACAATGGGGTTTATACAGGTTAGGAGAATGGGCAAACCAGTGGCCGATGCGTTACCCTGTCTGGAGGGGCTGTCATGCAATTTGGTTGCAGAAATAAAGGCGGAGACTATTTTCTAAATGTAGAGAAAATTCAGCAGTTTACGGATAAAAGTGATTTGCGTTTCCTCGTGCAGGATTCCCTCAAAATTAAGTTACAGGTGTAGTGGGTGGTGAGGAAGGCAAATACAACGTCAGTATTCAATTCCAGTTTAGGAGAAGATAAAGCAACGACCAAAAACTGGCATTAATAATCCCTGAAATTTGGCCTCATCCGGTCTTTGGCAGAACATTCACAGATGCAGGACTCCCTGTCTAAAGGCATAATTCCTCCCTACCTCTGTTTTGAGAGGGTGCCCCTCAATTCTGAGGGTGTTCACTGTAGTTCTGCACCCCCCCCATACCAAAGGAAATGACCTTCCGTATCCACACTGTCTGGTGCTTTCAGCATTCGGTAGGTTTCAATGACGCTTATCCCCCACCCCACACACGCTCTTCAGCCTCTCTCCGTTAGCTCGTTTGCGTGACTGTATCTAAAGTGTTCTACATTCTACTAATGTCGATGATATCAGCGGTACTCTGCACTGGCTCATTAACGGCCTTCCTCTGGAACGCTGTCACCCAGTTTCCTGTGTCCACCTTGCGTGTAACTGCCTCTCTATAAGTCATATCTGTCACCCGGCAAACCTGTCGAATTATTTCAATATAGCGGATGTTAGCATCTCAGAGTATCTATAGAGAGCCCAGAATGTTGACCAGCTGCACATTTTGTCTCTCCAGGATAGGTCCACCACGGGTGCAATCTCCTTTTTCTCTCCACCGGGCCCTGGACCATTGCACAACAGCAATAGTTACGTCAGGCTGCGGTTTATTGTCCGTAGCTCAGCGTTCAGCACCATCATTTTCTCAGTTCTTAAAAACATGCTCCAGTTCTTAAAAAATGAGCAGACTTTAAACTAGAATGGTTGGGGGGTGGGAATCAAACTGAAGAGACTAGGAGCGAATGGATAGTTCACAAATAGAGGAAGGTAGAAGACAGAATGTGAGGGAGGATAGGCTGGTGATAGAGAAGTGGATCGCTCAAACCGAAGATCTAGGGGAGCAGGAAGAAATAGATAATATAGTTGTTTTGCACCGTTAGGGATAAACAGCAAGAGGTGAAGAGCTTCTTAAATGCATCTGCTTTAATGCAAGGAGCTTTGTTAGAAAGGTAGATGAGCTTAGAGCATGGACTTATAACTGAAATATGATGTTGTGGCTATTAGTGAAACATGGCTGCAGGAGGGGTGTGATTGGCAACTAAATATTCCTGGATTTCGTTGCTTCATGTGTGATAGAATCTAGAGCACAAGAGGGAGAGGTGTTGCTTCTCAGATAAAATATTACAGCGGTGAGTTGGCAGGATCGATTAAAGGGCTCGTGCAGGGAGACTACTTGGGTGGGATTAAGGAATGGGAAAGGTACATTAACACTTATAGCGGTGTATTATAGACCACCTAATGGGGACCGAGAATTGGAGGAGCAACTATTTCAGGACATAGCAGATATTTGTAGTAAGTACAAGTTTGTTATTGTGAAAAATTTTAATTTTCCACACGTAGACTTGATGGCCAATTCTGTAAAAGGGCTGGATGGTTTGGAGCGTGTATAATATGTGCAGGATATTTTTTCTGCAGCAATACATCGAGGTGCCAACTAGAGAAGGGACAGTGTTGTATCTCCTGTTAGGGAATGAGATAGGTCAGGTGAAGGATGTATGATCTGGGGGGCACTTCGGGTCCAGTGATCACAATACCTACCATTAGTTTCTATAAAATTATGGAGTAGCACAGGTCTGGGGACAGGATTGAGATTTTTGATCGGAGAAACGCTAACGTTGAGGAGATGCGAAAGGATTTGGAAGGAGTGGAATGGGACAATTTGTTTTATGGGAAGGATGTTATAGAGAAATGGAGGTCATTTAAAGGAGAGACTTTTAGCGTACAAAACCTTTATGTTCCTGTCAAGTTGAAAGGAAAGGTCAAAAGTTTGAGAGAGGCATGTTTTTCAAATGCTATTGGAAACTTGTTTCGGAAAAAGAGAGAGAGCTACAATAAATATAGGTAGGATGGAGTAACTGAGGTGTTCGAGGAATATGAAGAATATAAAAAAGTATCCAAAGAAATAAATTAGAAAAGCTAACAGAAGATGCGAGGTTGCATGGGCAAGTAAGGTGAAAATAAATCCGAAGGGTTTCTAAAGTTATATTAATAGCAAAAGGATAGTGAGGGATAAATATGTCCCTTAGAGAATTACAGTGGACTGTTGTTTTTTGGAGCCGAAAGAGAGGGGGGAGATTTTGAACAATGTATTTTTATCGGTATTCACTCAGGGGAAGGATATTGAATTGTGTAAAGTAAGTGAAACAAGTAGGGAAGTTATGGAAACTATGACAATTTAAAAGGAGGAAGTACAGGCACTTTTAAGGAATATAAAAGCGGATAAATCTCCGGGTCCGACAGAAATATTTCAAATGTCATCAGAAACGGGGATAATGCCGGAGGATTGGCGTATTGCTCATGTGGTTCTATTGTTTAAAAAGGGTTCTAAGGTTCCGAGAGTAAACCTGGTAATTAGAGGCCTGTCATTCTGACATCAGTGGTGGGTAAGTTAATGGAAAGTATTATTAGAGATGGTGTATATAATTATCTGGATAGGCAGAGTTTGATTTAAAACAGTCAGCATGGATTTGTGCGTGGAAGGTCATGTTAGACAAATCTTATTGGATTCTTTGAAGAGGTTCCGAGGAAAGTTGACGAGGGTAAAGCAGTGGATGTTTTCTATATGGACTTCAGTAAGGCCTTTGACAAGGTTCCACACGAAGGTTAGTTAGGAAGGTTCAATCATTCGGTATTAATATTGAATTTGAAAAATGGATTCCACAGTGGACTGAAAGGAAGATGCCAGAGAGTAGTGGTGGATAACTGTTTGTCAGGTTGGAGACCGTTGACTAGTGGTGTGACTCCGGGATCTGTACTGGGTCCAATGTTGTTTGTCACATATATTAATGTTCTGGATGTTGGGGTTGCAAATTGGATTAGTAAGTATGCAGATGATACTAAGAAAGGGTGTGTTGTTGATAATTAAGTAGTTTTAAAAATCTTGCAGACAGGTTTAGGCCAGTTAGAAGAGTGGGCTGAACGATGGCAGATGGAGTTTAATGCTGATAAGTGTGAGGTGGCACACTTTGGTAGGAATAATCCAAATAGGACATACATGTTAAATGGTAGGGAATTGAAGAATGCAGTAGAACAGTGGTCCAGGAATAATGGTGCATAATTCCCTGAAGGTGGAATCTCATGTGGGTAGGCTGGTGAAGAAGGCTTTTTGTATGCAGGCCTTTATAAATCAGAGCATTGACTATAGGACTTGGGATGTAATGTTAAAATTTTATAAGGCAGTTGTAAAACCGAATGTGGAGTATTACGTACATTTCTGGTCACTGAATTATAGGAAAGATATCAATAAAATTGAGAGAGTACAGAGGAGATTTACTAGAATGTTACCTGGGTTTCAGCACCTAAGTTACAGGGCAGGATTGAACAGTTAGAAATAGTTGTGTGAACTGAAGATTTGCTTGCTGGCTGATGAAGTGAAGGAGCTGCGCACCGCAGGCCGGTGTGGCGTGGCATCCAAGCAGGTGTCTGTGCTGCCCCTCAGTGGTCGCTTGGCAGAAGACAGTCTCCGTTGCGGCCGACTGCTGATATCAGTGGTATTAATTTGGCTCAAGGCCTCCAACTGCAATGGTATGTTTTCTATTTTATGCATATTATTTGTGCTTTCTGCCGTGTTTCAATGCTGTTATTGTGTTTTGCACCTTGTTTCAGGAGTAACGCTATCATCTTTCGCTGTTTTCATGGATGTTCTTGCGTCGTTCTGACCTGTTACGCATATCTCCACTTGGCCATTTTAACTCGTCTCTCCCGCCCAGAGGCATACAAACTGGTGAACCTGTCACTGAGCCGCTTGGCCACAGGGGGACGCTGTACTGGGTCTGCATGTTTAACCTCTTTGAATCTCCGGACTGTCACCCAGTTTCCAGCGAACTGAACATTCGGTCTATTTTCCTCCCAATACGACCTGACAGAGAGTCATCGTATAACGACAAAATGATGAGAGGCATTGATCGTGTGGATAGTCAGAGGCTTTTTCCCGCAGCTGAAATGGTTGCCACTAGAGGACACAGTTTTAAGGAGCTGGGGAGTATGTACAGAGGAGATGTCAGGAGATGTCTTCTACTCAGAAAGTGGTGAGTGCGTTGAGTGGGCTCCCGCTGACTGTGGTGGAGGAGGATACAATTGGGTATTTTAAAAGGTTTTTAGATAGGTACATGGAGCTCAGAAAAACTGGAGAGCTATAGATAACTTAGTAATTTTTTTAATGTAGGGACGTGTTCGGTACAACATTGTGGGCCGCATGGCCTGCATTGTGCTCTAGGTTTTCTATGTTCCTATGTTTCTATCTTTATTTTCTCTTGCTGATGAACCCGCCTTGCTGAACCGTTGTTGTTCAAACAAACGCGAGGCACTGGTTTATAATACACACATCTCCCGCTTCCGAACTCTGATTGGAGGCTGTCCCAAGGGGAAAATATATATGAGCCTCTGACACCGACTGTCAGACCCAGAGCAAGACTCCATGCCATCCATTCACACACTCCCGGAGATAGACACTTAGAGATGCTCCCTCACCAACATTACATCACACAAATTCGGGGTCAGGCAAGGAATGAAGCTCCTTCCGCGCTATCCCAACGTTTTGGAAAAGGAGAGAATCTCGCACTCACAGTCGCATAACAGAATTCCGGAGTCAGACAGTGAATGAAACTCCCTCCACACTTTCGCATCACGTGCTATCGGGTTCACATAAAGACAGAAGATCGCAACAACCCGTCCCATCACACACTGCCTGGTCACGTACAGAGTGAATCTCACTCCAAAGCATCCCATCACACTCTCTCGTGGTCAGACACAGAGCGAAACTCCCTCCACACCTTCCGATCACACATTTTACGGAGCAGTCACAGAGAGCAGCTCCCTCCACACCGTCCCATAGCAGACCCCGGGATCAAAAACGTGATGCTCCCTCGACACTGTCCCATCACATTATTTCGGGTACAGACACAAAGGGAAATCCCTGTTCCCCATCCCTTCACACACTCACGATTCAGATATTGTTTAGTTCAACTGCAACTCCCCAGCTCAAAAGCAGCACAATCGCATCACACACTACCCAAGTCAATAGGAGAGCTAAACCCCCTGCGTCCTCCACTCTCCCGTCTCAGCAATCCCCAGCGCTCCGTCATCCCAGTCGTCTGGAATTCTGTCCCGGATACTGTGAGTGCGCGTGACAGGATGTGGATTATTCAGCGCACACGTGCTCCCAGTTTTAATCACCGACTCCAAATCCCGGACTGGGATCCGTCCCGCTGCAACGGGATGATAGACTCCCTCATCCGGAAACCACAGTCGGTAGCAACGTTACCGAGCAACAGGTTGTGTTGAGGAAGTAGCGGGGCTGCCGAAGGGTTCAGATAGAATAGGAGCATGAGGAAAGACGTGGCAGATAGAATACGGTGCCGGGAATCCTATGGTCATGCAATTTGAAAAAAAAGAACGAAATCATAAAATATTTTCTAAAGGGATGGAATTTTTTTTTGACCTAGGCAACTTGTTCATATTCTATACCTTCAGAGAATGGTCTGGGTCAATTCTGAGCCGGCCCAAGAATCCCCTCATAACAAGTGTCTATATAAACGTTTGAACAGCAGGACTATTTAGTATGTATAAATAGCGTATCTGAAGTTAATAAATGGGTGATGAATACTTAATTAATTTTTCAGAGATCCAAAATCGATGTCAATATTTGCGGGTCAAATTCGACCCGGAGCAGCCTCAATGTACAAACATCTGTAGCACCTGTACAGAAGTATAAACCTTCAGGGTGTTTTCACTGTTGTCAAATGTCAGAACGGGTCAAGCATGACCGGCAGAGTGTGTAAGGGTTAAAAACAATCTGCGGTGCAGAGGGATTTGGGAGACTTCGTGCAGCTTTCCCAGAAGTTTAACCTGCAGCTTGAGCCGGTGGTGAGGAAGGCAAATGCGATGAGAACATGCATTTCGAAAGGAATAGAACATATAAATAAATATGAATAGTGAGACATTTAAGGCACTGGTGGAGTCTCATTCGGCGCGTTGTAGGCATTTTCTGGCCCTGTTCGAGGAAAGGAAGAGTTTACATTGGAGAGGGTTGAAAGGCGGATCACAAGAATGATTCCGGGATTGAATGGGCTTGTCATATGGTGAACATTTCGGGTATCTGGGCCTGTACACACTAGAATTCAGAGGAATACGACGTGAACAAAGTTCGTCCCTCCATTCTGAGACTGTATCCTCTGGTCTTTGACTCTGACAGAACAGGACAAGTCCTCTCCACATCCACTCTCGCAAGACCTTTCACCATTCGAGAGGTTTTAATGAGGTCACCCCTCATTCTTCTGAATTCTATTGAATACCGGCCCAGGGCCATCATACAATCTTTATATGACAAGCCTTTTATTCCCGGAATAATATTCCTGAACCTGCTTTAAACTTTCTCCAGTTTCCGCACAACCTTTGTAGGATAAGTGACCCAAACCGGTCACAGTAATCCACGTGAGGCCTCGCCAGTGTTTTATGATATCAGAAGTTTAAATCTTCGCGTTTATATTCCTTAGAAATAATTGCTCACATGGCATTGGACTTCCTGATCACAGACTCAACATGGAAATTAACCTTCAGGGAATTCTGCACAAGATCTCTCAAGTCCCTGTCAGTGTTAGGCACCGTTTGGTTTCCACATTTTCTCTACAATAACAAAATTGCCGCGGCATTCATTTCTTCTACCAGAATGCGTGGCCTTTTAATTTCCGACATTGTATTCATCTGCATTTCTTTGACCATTCCCCTTATTTGTTCAAGTCTTTCTGTAGACTCTCTACTTCCTCAAAACTGCCTGTCGCTCCACCTATCTTCATATAATTTTCAATCTTTGCAACAAAGCCATCAATTCTATTATCTGAATGATTGACCCAGAATGTGAAAAGTATCGGCCCCAACACAGACCCGAGTGGAACAGGATGAGTCACTGGCAGTCAATCAGATTAAAAACGTCTCCCTTTATTCCCACTCTTTGCCTCCTGCCAATTAGCCACTGCTTTATCCATGCTAGAATGTTTCCTGCAATCCCATGAGCTCGCAGCTAATTAATCAGCCTCCTGTGTCGCACCTTGTCTAAGGCCTTTTGACAATCCAAATAGCACGTCATTAACTGATTCTCTTTTGAAGATCTGCATATTATTTCATCAAAACTTACAACGGATTTGTCGGGCAGCATTATCTTGAGTCTCCAAGTACCCTGCGACCTCATCCTTAACAATGGTCTCTAATACCTTCCCGACCACTGAGCTCAGACTAACTGGCCCAGAGTTTCCTTAACAATGGAGTCTAATACCTTCTCAACCGCTGATCTCAGACTAACTGACCTAGAGTTCTCTTAACATTGGACTCTAATACCTTCCCAACCTCACAGCTCAGACTAACTGGCCTAGAGTTTCTTTTCTTCTGCATTTCCCCGTTCTTGAAGAAAGGAGAGTCATTTAAAATTTTCATTCTTCCGGAACCATTCCAGAATCCAATGCTGGCAGAAAATTGTGTCAACCTTCCTTTGGAACAGATCTTCCACTTTGGGATGTACATGTCCTATTCTTTCCGAATTTCTTACAGAAATTTCAGCCATTGCTGTTTTGCTGTCATCCCTCCCTCTCCTTTCAATTCTGGGCAACATTACCCTCCTGCCTCTGGAATTTTCTTTTTTCCCCACTGATACAGCTGATATAAGCTTCTTCCTCTCAAACTGAAGGATGAAACTTTTCATATTATGATCACTTAACCCTGAGGGTTCTGCTGCCCCCAGCTCTCTGATCAGATATGGTTGACAGACCAGCATCCAATCCAGAATACCTGCTGGGTTCAACCACGAGCTGCTCTAAAATGCCAAATCGCATGCAGTATAGAAATACCCCTGCTGGAATCCAACACCTACCTAATTTTCCCAATCTACCCGCATATTCTAGTTCCCCCATGACGACTGCAACATTGCCCTTTTGGCATGTATTGTCCGTATTCTGTTGCACTTTGCAGGCCAGATCTTCACCACTGTTTGTGTGTCCGTATACAATGCTGATCGGATGTTTGTACCCGAGCATTTCCGTACCCCCAACCGCAATGATACTACAACTAGCGACCCTAGGTCACTGCTGAAAGGACTCGGCCGGAAACGTCGTCTGTATTCTTTCCCATAGATGTTGCCTGGCCTGCTAAGTTATTCCAGCATTTTGTTTCTGTTGCTTGGATGTCATCTCTTCTTACGAGTTGATTTCGTTTTTAAGCCATGATTCAGTGATGCCTGCAACATTATGCCTGCCAATCTGCAACTGTGCTGCAAGTACAGCTTTGTGTTTTAGTTACCGCGCACATTCAAACTCCACACATTCAGTCCTGTATTCTTCCTTTTCCTTTTGTTCCTTTTATCCTTTCCGATTCTTTCCACCTTTTAAGTTGCAGCTCAGCTGATTGGCTGCAATTTCCCCCAGCCATCAACCTCTCCTCAGTAGACATTGCCTCTGTTTGTAAACCAGTGACCTCATCGTCAGCATTATATCGGCCTTTCATACAATTCTGTTGCATTGAAATGTAAGCTGCACAGGACACGAGTTGAACTGTGTTCAACCGTATTTTTCTGAACATCATCTGAGGTCTTACAAATATCTGCCTCCACTAATTCTCCATAAGCTGTTCTGGCAATCTGAGCCGTATCCTTTCGCAACCAGTTCTAACCGAAACTGGCAACTGTACAGTTTTCCTTGTTCTGGATTCACTATCACGCGGCACGAGCAGCAATCCTGAGATCACCAACCAGGACATCCTGCCCTTTAACTTAGAACCTATCTCCCTATACTCCCTCCACATGCGTCCTGCCAATGGCATTGATACCCACAAGGAACACAATTTCACTTATTCTGTACTAGGCCTTGGACCATCAGGACAATAGCAATGCTTACGTCACGCTGCGGTGTATTGGCAACAGCTCAGCGTTCAGCACAGTCATTTCCTCAGTTCTAATCAACAAGCTCCAAATCCCGAGCTGTTGCAACCCCCTCTGCAAAATGATGATTAACTTCCTCATCGGGAAACCACAGTCCGTGCAAATCGGTAATAACATTTCCCATCTACAGGCAGTCTTGAATTAACAGAGAGGCTGCAAGTCATTTAGGAAAAGTAGACAAAGTACTGGCAGAAGGAATACAGTGCCTGGAAGTGTACGATCATGAAATTTGGCAGAAGTAATAAATGAGCGGACTATTTCCTTAAAGACAACACGAAACCTCGGGTCAAAAGGATTTGGCACTCCTGCTGCAGGATTCCCTCGAGGTTAATTTACAGGTGGAGTCTGTGGTGAGGAAGACAAATGCAATGTTCGCTTTCATTTCCCGATGACCAGAGTATAAGAGTAAAGGTTTTTTTTTCTAGGTTTTACAAGGCACTGGAGAGGTCACATTTGTTGTATTATGAGCAATGTTGGTCCCTTTAGAAAATAATGGATTTGCTGACATTGAAGTTGATATGACCAGAAGACAGTGCGAATCATAAGGCTATTCAGTCGATCAAAACTGATCTGCCATTCCATTCATGGCTAATCCCGGCTCCCACGCAACCTACCTTCTCGCTGTTTTTTTGTCTCTCTCTTTTTTCGACGCCCTAACCAATCAGAAAGCTGTCATATTCCGCCTATTTCTACTCACTGCCTTGGGCTCCAGTCTGGTTTGTGGCAGAGCATTCCGCATTTTCGCTTCTATCTGGCTACAAAAACAACTCTTTGTTTCTGTTCTAAAAGGCCGCCCTTTAATTTTGATATGTGCCCTCCAGTGCTGGATATTCCCACCGAAGGAAACATCCTCTCCTCATCCACCGTATCTCGCCACTCTCAACATTCGGTAGTTTCAACAAGATCACGAGATTGTAAAGCAGGATTGTTTAACCAATCTATTACAGTTTTTCAAGCAGGTTACCCGGAAAGTGGATGAAGGGAAGACAGTGGATGCTTTCTACATGGACTTCAGTAAGGCCTTTGACAAGGACCCGCGAGGGAGCTTAGTTAAAGAGATACAGTCGCCAGAGATACATGATGAGGCAGTAAATTGTATTATATATTGGCTCAATGAAAGAAGCCAGAGAGTGGTAGTGGAGGATTGCTTCTCTGAATGGAGATCTGTGACTAGTGTTGTGCCATAGGGATCAGTGCTGCGTTCATTGTTATTTGTCATCTATATCAATGATCTAGATGATCATGTGGTAAATTGGATCTGCAAATCTGCTGATGATACAAAGATTGGAGATGTTGTGGACTGTGAGGGAGGATTTCAAAGCTGAGAGGAGGATTTGGATCAGCTTGGATGGAGTTTAATACAGACAAGTGTGAGGTATTGCACTTTGAAAAGGCACACCAAGGTAGAAAATTCAAGGTAAATAGTAGGGCACTGAGGAGTGTAGTAGAACAGAGGGATCTGAGAATACAGATTAATCATTCCCTAAAAGTGACGTGACAGGCAGATAGAGTCTTAATGAGAGCTTTTAGTATATTGGTCTTTATAAATCAAAGTATTGAGTATAAGAGTTGGAATGTTACAGTGAGGTTCTATATTACATTCGTTAGACCGAATTTAGAGTATTGTGTCCAGGTTTGGTCACCTAACTACAGGTAGGACATAATAAGGTTGAAAGAGAGCAGGGAAGGTTTAGAAAGATGTCGCTAGGACTTGAGAAACTGAATTACAGAGAAAAGTTTAATTGGTTAAGAATTTATTGTCTGGAGCATAGAAGAATGATGAGTCTTTTGAGGAGCTACATGAAATTATGATGAGTATAGATAGAGTGAATGCAAGCATGTTCATTCAACTGAGGTAGGGGAGTGAAAAGAAAACACAGAGGACCTGTGTTAAGGGTGAAGGTGGAGCAGTTTAGAGGAAACATGGTGGGTGGGGGGAGTTCGCACAGAGAATTGTGGGAGAATAGGCTGTCATAAGAAGTAGTAACTGCAGGTTTTCTTATAAAATTTAAGAAAAACATGGACCGGCACATGGATGGCAGGGTGTGGAGAGATATGATCCGGGCGCAGGTCAGTGGGAGTAGGCACAAAAATAGATCGGCACAGCCAAGAATTGCCGAAGGGCCTGTTTCTGTGCTATAAAGTTCTAAGGGTCTATGTTCAATGACCACGCATTCATCTGATTTCCAATGCCTACAGGCCCAAAGTAGCCGAACGCTCATTATATGTTAATGCCTTCATTTCCAGAATTATCCCCGTGAACCTCGTCTGGACTCTCTCCAATGACAACACATTCGTTATGCAATTTGGGGACCAGATCTGTTGCCAGTACTCCACGTGCGGCCTTCTTGTTTCCTTATAAAGCCTCAGTATGATATGTTTGTCTCTTTTTTATTCATTTCCCCTTGAAATAAATACCCCATTGCATTTGACTTCTTACCCCAGACTCAATCTGTAAAGCTTTTGGGAGACTTGAACAAGGGGTCCACTCTTATGCGTCTACAAGTCCCATTATTCCTTTGAGATACTGATGTATGTGACTGATGCTTCTCCCTCAGAAACTGTAGAATGAATTTAATCATATCTCCTCAGTAAGCAGACTGTTGGATTTTGATCCTCGCACTTACGAATGCTGAGGATTCGGTTTGAGATATCCCGGACCCTGGCACGCGGGAGGCGTCATGGCATCCGGGAATCTGATTGTGGCACATCGAGCCTCCAGTCTGTTCCCCTAACTAACGAATCCCCTGTCACCACAGCGTGACTCTTGTGTCTCTTTTTCCCCTTTCCCTTCTGAGTCAACAGGCAGACTCACTACTAAATGGCCGACCACTGGGATTTCTCTCTGTTAGTTTGTTTGCGAGACTGTATCTAAAGTGTTCTACATTCTACTAATGATGATGACCACAGGGCTACTCTGCACTGGCTCACTAACCGCTTTCCCCTGTCTCGCTGACAACCAGTTTCCTGTGTCCTCCACCTTGGGTGTAACTACCCAAGGTGTCCTACCTTGGGTATATCTCCTACCTATCACCCGGAAAGCCTCTAGAATTATTTGAATATCCCGGAAGTTAGCATCTCAGAGGATCTATAGAGGGCCAAATACGTTGATCAGCTGTCTCTCTCCAAGATAGGTCCACACGGGTGGCATCTCATTTGCTTTGCACTGGACCCTGGACCATTACACAACAACAAATAGTTACGCCAGGCTGCGGTTTATGGTCCATAGCTCAGCGTTCAGCACAATCATTTCCTCAGTTCTTAAAAACAAGCTCCAGTTCTTACAAACTGGGGAGACTTAAAACTAGAATGGTTGGGGGTGGGAATCAAATTGAAGAGGCTAGGAGAGAGGAGGTTAATTCACAAATAGAGAACGCTAGTAGACAGTGTGTGAGTGGGGATAGACGGGTGACAGAGATGGGGAGGGCTAAGATCGAAAATGTAGGGGAGAAGAAAGAAAAAACATAATAAATTAATTTGCAACGTAAGGGATAAAGTGAGAGTAAGAGGTAGAGAGTTTCTTAAATGTACCTATTTTAATGACAGGAGCATTGTACAAAGGTGGATGAGCTTTGAGCATGGATTGATACCTCGAAATATGATGTTTTAGCTAATAGTGAAATAATGAATACAGGATGGGTGCGATTTGCTACTAAATACACCTGGATTTCGTTGCTTCAGGTGCGATAGAATCGGAGGGTCAAGAGGAGGACGTTTTGCATTGCTTGTCAGAGAAAATATTCCAGCGGTGCTTTGGCAATATAGATTAGATATTTCGGCTAGAGCGGCTATTTGGATGGAATTGAGGAATGTGGCAAGTGTAGTAACCCTTATAGGGGTGTACTATAGACCACCGAATGGGGATCGAGAATCTGTTAGGAGATAGCAGGTATTTGTAGTAAGCACAAGGTTCTGATTGTGGGAGATTTTAATTTTCCACGTATTTACTGGAAAGTCCATTCTGTAGAAGGGCTCGATGGTTTTCGAGTATTTAAAATGTGTGCAGGATAGATTTTGCAGCAATACATAGAGGTATCAACTAGAGAATGAGCAGTGTTGGATCTCCTTTTAGGGTAGCAGATAGGTCGGGTGACGAAGGAATGTGTTGGGGAGCACTTCGAGTCCAGTGATCACACATTGTCACAAGTTTCAATACAATTATGGAGACGGATAGGACTGGACCCAGGGTTGAGATTTTCGGTTGGAGAAAGGCTAACATTGCGGCGATGCGGAAGGATTTAGACGGAGTGGATTTGGACGACTTGCTTTATGGGGAGAATTCAATAGAGAAACGGAGGTCATTTAAAGTTGAAATTTTGAGGGTACTGAATCTTTATGTTCCTGTTAGGTTGAAAGGAAAGGTTAAAAGGTTATGAGAACCATGGTTTTCCAGGAATATTGGAAACTGGTTCGGAAAAGAGAGATCTACAATAAATATGTAAATGAGGATCTCTAGGAATATAAAGAATGTAAATAGAACCTTAAGAATGAAATTAGAAAAGTTAAAAGAAGATACCAGGTTGTTTCGTCAAGTCCGGTAAAAATAAATCCAGAGGGGTTCTACTGTTATATTAATAGCAGAAGGATAGTTGAGGGGTAAAATTGGTCCCTTAGAGAATCAGATTGGACAGCTATATTTGGAGCCAAAAGAGCTGGGGGAGAATTTGAACAATTTATTTTCTTCGGCATTCACTAAGGAGAAGGATATTGAATTGTGTACGGTAAGGGAATCAAGTAGTGTAGATATGAAAACTATGATGATTAAAGAAGAGGAAGTACTGGCGCTTTTAAAGAATACAGAAGTGGTTTAGTCTCCAAGCCCTGCCAAGGTATTCCCTGGGACATTGACGGGTATTATTTTACGTATAGCAGGGTCTCTGACAGAAATATTTGAAATGTCATTAGAAAGTGAGCCACTTGACCCTGAGGGTCATACTACCTCAAGCTCTCTAATCAGATCTGGCTGTCAGATCAACATCCCGTCCAGAATAACTGATCCCCAGTTGGGTTCAACCACGGGCTGCTCTGAAAAGCTAAAATTTAGGCACTCTATAAATACCCCTCCTGGAATACAGCACCAGCCAGATTTTCCCAATTTACCTACGTATTTTGCCTCCCCTATGTCGACTGAAGCATTGCCCTTTTCTTATTTCTGCGTCCCGTTATGATTTGGAGGCCAGATCCTTACCAGTGTTTGTGTTCTGTATAGAATTGTGATCAGATATTTTTACTCGAGCATTTCCGTATCCCTGCCCTCAATGATTCAACACCTAGCGAACCTAGGTTACTGATGAATGGACATGGCTGGAAACGTCGTCTGTATTCTTTCCCTTGGATTCTGCTCGGCCTGCTGAGTTCATCGGCTTTTTGTGTCTGTTGCTTGGATGACATCTCTTTCTTACGAATTAATTCCGTTTTTATCAACATAGCTCAGTCTGCATTCCGGGCCTGGGCCTTCGACAGAATGTGTATTCTTGGACAGTAAGTTCCCAGCCAAAATCTTTCAAATACGATTCAGTGATGACTGCAACTTCGTACATGCCTACCTACACATGTGCTGCAAGTTCATCTTTGTGGTTTAGTTAGAGTGCGCATTCAAATTCAACACCTTCTGACCTGCAGTATTCCTATTCAATATTGTCCACCTTATACGTTGCAGCTCATCCGATTAACTGCCATTTGCACCAATCAATAGGCTCTCCTCACCACGCATTGCCTCTGTTCGTAAACCAGTTACTTCATCGCCAGCACTATTATCGGCCTTCCCTACATGTTTTTTTTTTTCACATTGGAATCTATGCAGCTCAGGACACGAGTTGCCCTGAGTTCAACCATATGATTCCGAACATCGTCTGAGGTGTTACAACCATCTGCCTCCACCAATTCTCCATAATCTGTTCTGGCAATCTGGCTCACATCCCTCCGCAACTGGTTCGAACCCATATCAGTCAACTGTACAGTTTTCCTGGTTCTGGGCTCACAAGCGCGCGGCATGAGCAGCAATCCGGAGATCAATACCCCGGACATCCTGCCCTTTAACTCAGAACATAACTCCCTGCATTCCCTCCTCATTCGTCCTATTCATGGCATTGATACCCACAAGGATCACCATCTGACTTGCTCTGCACTGGGCCTGGGACTATCTGGACAACAGCAATGATAAGTCAAGCTTCGGTTTCTTGGCAACAGCTCAGCGTTCAGCACAATCATTTCCTCCGTTCTCAGCAACAAGCTCCAAATTCTCAGCCGTTGCACCCCCCTCTGCAAAATAACGTCTGATTTCCTCATCGTGAAACCACAGTCCGTGCAGATCGGTCATAACATTTCCGATCAGGTACAGGTACTATTGAATTAGCAGAGAGGCTGCAGGTCTTACACAGAAAGGTAAAATAGGCAAAGTAAGGGCAGATGGAATACAGTGCCTGGAAGTGTATAGTCATGCAAATTACTAGAAGACATAAAAGTATAGACTATTTTCTGAAAGAAAATCAACGATCTACGGCGCAAAGGGATTTGGAAGTCCCGATGGAGTCCCTCAAGGTTAATTTACAGGGGGATTCGGTAGTTACGAAGGCGAATGCAATTTTCGCATTCACTTCCACATGACGAGAATATAAGAGTGAAGATGTATTTATTTAAGTTTTACAAGGCAATGCAGAGGGTTCATGTGTGACATTATGAGCAACGTTGGTGTCCTTATATAAAATGGATTTGCTGAAATTGGAAATCACACCACCAGAAGACATATGCTAAACATTAGGCCATTCAACCCACCGAAACTGCTTTGCTATTCCGTTCATGGCTGATCCCGGACCACAGATAATCCCATACGCCTCGCAGTATAACTAGATGCCCTGACCAATCAGAAAACTGTCAAATGGCTTGTGGTAGAGCACTCCGCCTATTCGCTTCTCTCTGAATACAAATACCCTCTTTGCTTCTATTCTAACATGTCGCTCCGCAATTCTGTGTATGCGCCTTCTAGCTCTGGACATTCCCAGCAATGGATACATCCTTTCCACATCGTCCCTGTCTCGTCCTTTCAACCTTCGGTAGTCTCAACAAGATCATCACGCATTCTTCTAAATTCCAGTAGTTACAGGACTAAAGTAGCCGAACGCTCCTCATAGGTTAACCCCTTCATTTCCAGAATTATCTTCTTGAAACTCGTCTGGACTCTTTACGCCGACAACACGTCCTTTCTGCGATGTGGGGCCCAAATCTGTTGCCAATACTCCAAGTGCGGCCTTGTTGTTGCCTTATATACCCTCCCCGTTATCTCCTTGTATTTTTTATTCGTTTCCCCTTGAAGTAAACGTCAGCATAGCTTCTGCCTTCTTACCCCAGATTCATCCAATAAATTAAACTTTTTGGAGTCCTGAACAAGGGATTCTAAGTCCCTCGTGCAGAGGGACTCCACAATTGTATAATATTCTTACCTATTGCTCCTTTTCCCAAAGGGCATGATCATACATTTCCCAACACCGTATTCCATACGGCACTTTCTTCCCATTTTCCCAGTATGTCTAATTCCTGTTGCAATAGCTTTGCTTCCTCAGTACTACCTACCGCTTCACCTATCTTTGTATCATCAGCAAATTTTGCAAGAAAGCGTCCAAATCATTATCCAAATAATTGTCAAACAATGTGAAAATAGTGGTTCGAATACTGACAGCTGAGGAACACCACTAGTCACCGGCAGGTAAACAGAAAAGGCCACTGTTATTCCCTCTCGCTGACTCCTGACTCTATCCATGGCAGTATCCTACCCGGAACGCCACAGGATTCTGTCTTGTTTAGGAGCCTCTTGTGTGACACCTCATTAAAATCCTTCTGAATTTCCAAGTAACAGGGAAACCGAAGTTACAGGAAAAGGCTGAAAAAAACTAGTTCTTTATTCTTTGGAGCGTAGAATGTTGAGAGCAGACATGATAAAGGAATTTAAAATAATGAGGGAATAGATCGAGTTGACGTGGATAGGCCTTTTCGATTGAGAGTAGGGGAGATACAAACAAGAGGACATGATTTGAGAGTTAGAGGGCAAACGTTTAAGGGTAACACGAGGCGGAATTTCTTTACTCAGAGAGTTGTCGCTGTGTGGAATGAGCTTCCAGTAGAAGTAGTAGAGGCAGGTTCGGTATTGTCATTTAAGTAAAATTGGACAGCTCTATGGACAGGAAATGAATGGAGGGTTATGGGTTGAGTGCGGGCGAGTGGGACTAGGTGAGTGTAAGCGTGCGGTATTTGTTATATGGTTATAAGAGAAACGTAAGAGTTTAAGAAGCTTCAAGTGTAAGGAGAGAAAGTTGATATGATTTCAAAAGCACAATGAGTGTAAAATCACTTTATCTGAAAGTTTGTAGTTATTCAAATAAGGTCAATGAACTTATGGCACAAATCAGTGCAAATGTGAATGATTCAGTGGCCATTATAGAGACGTGGCATTTGGGTGGAGAGGATAGCAAATTAAATATCCAGGTTATATCGGTTAATACAGAGCGATAGGCAGAAGGTCAAAGAGGGCGGGTAGCGTTCTTAATTATGGATGAGATCAGGGCGATTGTGAGAGATAACATAATTAGTGGGAAAAATATCACTGGTGTGTTTTGTCAATTGATCAGCGAATAAAATCATACAGTGTCACAGGCAGGACACAGAGGAATATCTGAAACTTGTAAGAATGGAATAGCAGTTATCATGGAGGACTTTATCTTGCACAATCAATTTGTTCGAGGCAGTCTTGAGCATGACTACCTAGACTGCGGCCGTGATGTCTTTCCGGAACAGCATGCTGTTTAACCGACAAGGGAACGTGCGTCCAAGTTCGGCAGTCCCATTCCCCGGAGTATGGAGAGCTGTTACTTTCCATTTGAGACTCAGACTGCCATTCATTGCCTACACATTCCTCAGTGGAATGTCTGTAGTTAAAAGACTCGTGTTGAGCACTCAGTGCACAACCGTAAGAGTTTCATTTCATCTTTGGATTTATTTACTCTAGTCTTGGTAATTTCCAATCTGAGTATGAGTGTATTCTAGACCTGACTCTGCACGTACCATCACCACCGTCCAAATCTCTCTCTTTACAGAAGGGATTACATCGTCAGGAGTTTGAGGAGATGTGGTCTGTCACTGAAAACTCGCGAGTTCCTCCTGATGTACGGCGGAGAGCATTCTGGTTTGTCGCATCGCCGCCTGGTGTGGAGGCTGCAACGCACAGGGTCGCCAGAGGGTGCAAAGGGTTCCAGATAGAGCCAACTCCATCACAGGCACAACCCTCCCCTCCAACGAGGACATCTTCATCAGGGACCGCATCCATTACTGAGGACCCTCACCACCCGGGAAATGCCCTGCCATCATTCGTGCCATAGGGGAGGAGGTACAGGTGCCTGGCGACCCGCAGTCAACCATTTGAAACAATATACTAACTTTCCACCATTAGATTACTAAATCCATCAGCACGCTCGATATTCCCCAATTTGATGTATTTATTAATTTTTGGAACACATTAAATTTACATCTTTGCGCAGTACTGATTGTACAAATGATCAACTCTACGGTGGGGTAAGTCACAGACAATAAATCAGATGATGATTCCCATGACAAACACGCGATACAGATGGGCAGGACATGTGGCACGCTGGTCCTCACTGAGTACAGGAGTCGGGAGGTCACATTGCAGTTGTACAAGACATCGGTGAACCGACACCTGGAGTACTGTGTTCGGTTCTGGTCGCCCTGCTGCTGGAAAGAGTGCAGAGGGAGATTAACGAGGATGTTGCCGGGATTCGTGTGGCTGAGTTGTGGAAACCGGGCTGGCGTGAGGAGTTTATTCTTTGGGGAGCAAGGGTGACATTATAGGGTATAAAACCCCGAGGGGCATAGATAGAGTGAATGCGCACAGTCGTTTACCCCAGGGTGAGGAATCTGTGGAATAGAGTGCCCAAGAGTGAGGTGAGAGTGGGTGGAGAAGAGGGAGATAGGTAACAGAGAAGGGGGTGTGGAGAACGGTGCAGAGGGAGAGAAGAGTGGGATAGATGGCGAGAAAGAAGGAGATTGGTGGAGAAAAATGAATGTAGGAGAGTGTTGGGGGGAAGGAGATGCGAGTTGTGTAGGAGAATGGTTGGGGGAGGGACAGAGTGGGAGTAAAGGGACTGTGAGGATAAGAGTGGTGCAGAGAGACGGGGGAGGAAAACGGATTGTAATGTGATTCAAGTTGTTCTTAGGGACTGTTGACAGAGATCCTGGATCTTTTCGGGAATATGCTTGAACAAATGTTCAGACTTCTCGCAGATGAAATGGTGTTGACCATTGCAAAGGTCCCTCCATTGGTTCGAGTCGCAGTTACCGCAGGCGGACGTTCCACTGTAATGCTTGTACATAAGACTGGAAACCGCTTCCCTATCAAAGAAGGATAAACAATTTCAACAGGGTCGAAACAGCTCCAGGAGGTCACCCGAGACATTCATCAAACTAACGCCACTGCATCGCACTTTTAACACAGCTCCGTGTCGGTCTCCAAACTAAACCCGCTTACCCGGTATATCCCCACAGAACCGTATTGTTCCCCAAACTAACGCCACCGCCACTCACTCTACCCCACAGCCCCGTGTCAGAATCTGATCTACGACTGTGAGCCCCTCATTTCCCACAGTCCCAGTGTGTCTCCAAACGCATCCCACTGACGCGGTCCCAAGCCACAGGCCAGTAAAATTCCGAATCTCACCCATGTGCGCATTTTGCAATCCAATACGTTCTGTCTTGATGAACGAGAGCGTTTGAAACAACATTCTGCGAAATGAAACTTATTTTATTAATGTTAAGAAGGATACTCGCTTAATGCCTGAATCTGGGAGTGTGAGGAATATGGGTCTAGAGAGAGAGGGATCTTCAATCTGCATCTGACCTTCTGAGTGTGTGAAGGGTCGGTGCGGAGGGAGATTCACTTTGTGTCTGACCACGGGATTGTGTGATCCGACGGTGTGGAGGGAGCTTCGCTCTGCGTCTGACCCCGGTAGAGTGTGTGATGGGACGGTGTGAAGGGAACTTCACTCTGTGTCTGACCCAAGGAGTGTGTGATGGGACGGTGTGGAGTGATTTCACTCTGTGTTTGACCCCGGGAGTGTGTGATGGGACAGTGTGGAGGACGATTCACTCTGTGTCTGACCCCGGGAGTGTGTGATGGGACGGTGTGAAGGGAGACTCACTCCGTGTCAGACCCCGGGAGTGTGTGATGGGACGGTGTGGAGGAGCTTCACTCTGCGTCTGACACTGAGAGTGTGTTGGGAGGATGTTGAGGAAGCGAGGAAGCTTCAGTCTGTGTCTGATACATCGAGTGTGTGAGGGGGCGGTGTGGAGTAAGATTCACTCTGTGAATGATCCCTGAAGTGTGTAATGGGATGGTGCAGAGGCATGTCCACTCCCTGCCTGACCTCGGGAGTGTGTAATGCGAAGGTGCAGTGGAAGATTCACGCTGCATGAACCCGGGAGCGTGTGATCGAACGGTGTGGAGAGAGTTTCACTCAGGGTATATCTCTGGAGACAGACTGTCCACAGGCATCTTCTATAATCCCAATGACTCCCATAACTGCCTTGATTATACCTATTCCTACCCTGCCAAATGTAAAAATGCTATTCCCTATTCCCAGTTCCTCCGACTCCACCGCATCTGCTCCCTAGAGGACGCTTTCCGTCCCAGAACATTCCAAATATCCTCTTTCTTTAAGAACCGTGGTTTCCCTTCTGCCGTCATCAATGATGTCCTCACCCGCATCTCCTCCATTTCCCGCACTTCGATCCTCACCCCATCCTCCCGTCACCACAACAAGGACTGTATTCCCCTTGTCCTCACCTACCAACCCACCAGCCTCCGGATCCAACATATTATCCTCAGCAACTTCCACCACCTTCAACAGGACCCCAGCTCTAAGGACGTCTTTCCCTCTGTACCGCTCTCTGCTGTTCGCAGGGATCGGTCCCTCCGCGACTGCCTGGTCCACACGTCCCTCCCCTCAGATCTCCCACCTGGCACTTATCCTTGCAAGTGCAGGTGCTACACTTGTCACAACACCTCCTGTCTTACCACCATTCAGGGCCCCAGACAGTCCTCCCAGGTGAGGCAACCCCTCACTTGTGAGTCTGTTGCCGTCATCGATTGCATCCGGTGTTCCCGTTGCGGCCTTATCTACAGCGGCGGGACCCGACGCAGATTAGGGGACCGCTTCGTCGAGCACCTCCGCTCCGTCCGCCACAACTGACGGGATCTCCCATTTGCCACCCACTTCACCTCCCCTTCACATTTCCATTCGGACGTGACCATACATGGCCTCCTCGATTGCCATGATGAGGCCAAACTCAGGTTGGAGGAACAACACCTCATCTACCGTCTGGGTAATCACCAGCCCTTTGGTATGATCATGGAATTTTCCAACTTCCGGTAATTCCCTCCCTCTCCCTTCCCCCATCCCACTTTCACTCTGCCTCCTTTTCCAACTGCCTATCACCTCTCTCAGGGTTCTGTCTTCTACTACTTATAGTGCTTTCCCCTTACATTCCTTCTTCAACTTTCCTGCCTATCCACTCCCTGCTTCCCCTGCCACACCCCTTGATCTTTCCTCTGTTTTGTTTTTCACCTGGCAGCTTCCCCCCCCCCACCTTCCTTACAGGGCCCCTGCACTCTCCCTCTTCAGTTCTGTGGAATGGTCTCGGCCCGGAAAATTGACAGCTCGTTTCCACGGATGCTGCCCGATCTGCTGAGTTCCTCCAGCGTGTTTGTACGTGAACTTCAGTCGGTGACTCACTCCGGGATTGTGAGATGGGATGATGTGTGATGGGAGGGTTTGGAGGGAGCTTCACTCAGAAGTGCCCCAGGGACTGTGTGACGGTATTATGCAGAGGTAGCTTCACCCTGTACCTGACACTGCCAGGGCGTCATTGGCCGATGTGGAAGGAGCTTCATACAATGCCTCTTCGTGGGGATTTTGTTGATGGGACGGTGTGGTGTTCAATTTGCTTTGTGTCTGATGCCGTTAGCGTGGGATGGGAAAGTGGAGGTTCACTGTGTGGCTGAACCAAGGAAAATTTGAAGCGACGGTATGAAGAAAACCTCACTATGTGTCTCACACCGGGAGAGTGTGATGGGACAGTGTGGAGGGAGATTCACTCTGTGTCTGACTCCGAGAGTGAGTGATGGGACGTTGCTGAGGGAGATTCACTCTTTGTCTGACCCAGGGAGTTTGTGATGGGACGTTGTGGAGGGAGCTTCACTCTGTGTCTGACCCAGGGAGTGTGTGATGGAACGGTGTGGAGGGAGATTCGCTCTGTGTCTGACCCCGGGAGGGTGTGATGGGACGGTGTGGAGGGAGATTCCCTCTGTGTCTGACCCCGGGAGTGTCTGATGTGACGGTGTGGAGGGAGATTCACTCTGTCTGACTCAGGGTGTGTGTTAGGGGACAGTGTTGAGGGAGAATCACGCTGTCTAACACCGGGAATGTGTGATCGGACTGTGTGGACGTACATTCACTCTGCGTCTGACTCCGGGTGTGTGTGACGGGATGGTGTGGTGTGAGATTCACTCTGTATCTGACTCCGGGTGTGTGTGAGGGGACAGTGTGGAGGGAAATTCACTCTGTGCTTGATCCGGCACGTTTGAGATTGTTGCGAAAAATGGCCCTCTCGGTGTGAAACATACCTCCTCCTCTTTTGAATTTATTTCCAGCAATCTTGCATCAAAGTTTGAACAATTTTTCTTCGCTCCATCGTAAGATGTTTCCAATGTGGATATGAAATAACAGCGGTCTTCATTTTTGATCCAGTCCTGGGAACACGATTGCTCTGGAAATCAGGATCAAGTAAAGTGAATTCCCAGCACATCGACCCATCACACAGCCCCGCAGTCAGATGCAACATAAAATGCCTGCACAACATTACATCACAAACTCCGATGGTCAAAACACTGTAAGAAGCTCACTTCACAATCTCAGGTTACTCAGACAAGGAGGCAATCACAATAAGATGGAAGATCTCGATTCGCCATCTAATTGCTCAATTAGGCTCAGAATCACAGTCAAGTTATCTCCGCGCCCTCGCATCACGCATTCCCGGGTCAGACATAGAGTGAATCTCCCTCCACACAGTCACATCACACACGTCTGTGATCAGACACAGAGTGAATCTCCCTCCACACAGTCACATCACACACTCCTCGGGTCTCTGTGATGCCGAGGCAGGTAGGAGTCCGTTGTTGCCTCACCTCTACTAGTTTTCAGGAATTGGCAGAGTATCTGTTGGTTTCGGTTGGAGGTGATTTGAGACTGACGTATCTGTAACACTGAGAGAGATGGTGAACCACTTTTATCGTTAACAGTGATTTCTAAGATATTGTCACGGTGCGGTTCGGTTCATGTTGAAAAGCGTATACGTTTCAAAGTGAGTGGTGACACAGTGTCACTTTCAAGGGCGTGTCAGTGTCTCTCAGAGTTGTGTTCTGGTGTCGCCTTGAGTAGTGTATCAGTAGCACGGACAGAGGTATGTCGATCTTACTGTGAGGGGTATGTTGTTGTCATTGTGAGTGTCATGTCTGTGTCACTGTGAGGGCTGTGTTCGTGTCACGGTTAGGGGTGTATCTGTGCCGCGTACAGAGGCGTGTCGGTGTTACGGTGAAGGTATTGTTGGTGTTATTGTGAATGGTATCTCGGTTTCACTGTGAGACTGGATTGTGTTACGGTACAGGCCGTATTATTGTCACGGTTAAGGGGTGTGTCTTTGTCACGGTGATGTGTGTGTCGGTGTGACGTTGAGGATGGTGTCGGCATCACTCCGAAGTTTTACGCTACCTCATCATTCCACTCTGTTAGTTTATGTTCTGACTCCATCCGAAGCCCGTTCGACTCACCATAGATCGAGAGACCGCCCACTATCGCGATGAGGGCGGATGCAACGAGACAGAATAGGCAGATCTTCCGGTACGGTCTATTTCCGATGTTCTCTTTCGACTCCCGTTTATGTGGACCTGTGGAGCGAACATTCAGCGTGTGTGTGAATTCAGCAGTGACCCGCTCTGGGATCCGTTGCACCCACCATCGGCGCTCTCTCCTTCCACCCTCCCTCCCTCAATCAAATCTACTTACAGCCGTCCTTGTTCGCAGCCCAAATTCCTTGTGCTGGCAAAGTCTGTCTAATGTCTAACTTATTAGAGAGTCATTTTATTCTCTCTCTCGAAGGTAATCGATGAAGCTGTAGTCGTGAATGTTGCTGACGTGAACTTCACTGGGGCGTTTGACCATATCCCTCAGGGGAGCCTTACCCAGAGAGATCATGATACATGGGATCCACGGGGAAACGGCCGTTTCGATCCAGAGGTTTCTATTTTTCACAAATGTATTATTGTTTGCAAGCTTTGTAATTTTTTTCACACATGGGATATATGACTGTACTGCTGGACTAACATGTTGTGGGGATATTCGTGGAATCATTGTCTTTCTTTGTATTGTGCCTGCGCCAGGCAGGAGTGCGGTACGGTAACGCAGTGATTAGCACAGCGCATCACAATAACAGAGACGCGGGTTCATGACATGAATAAAAATGGGGTGAGTGGGCTGGTAAGAACGGAGGCGACCCAAACATTAAAAATTCTATTATATTTACAGGAAGTTCTATTGATATGAAGGGTATTAATAAGACTGAAAGAGTGCAGAGAAGGTTTACAACGACCCAGTGATACGGGTACGAAATTCCCTGGAAGTGTAGTCGAAGTTAGTCAGGAACCTTTGGGAGTCTTGTCGAAGAGGGACCAAGGGGTACAGGGACAAGGTTCGTTGAAAGTGGGATCACGGGTAGACAGGGACCCTGGGGTGTGTTGTACGACAGAGATACCCAGAGGTACAGGTATACCATTCTCTGCAAGTGGAGTCACGTGGTGTCAAGTAGACACGGATACTGAGAATACGTTATCAACGCTGGAAGAACTCAGCAGGCCAGGCAACATCCGTCAGAAAAGAGTAGCCAACGTTACGGGCCGGGAACCTTCATCAGGAATGGGGGGGGGGAGGGGAAGTGAGGGCCGAAGCCCAGTAATAGAAATAGGGGAGGGGGAAGATTCAGAGGCGCCAGGTGGAAAACCAATCCAAGGAAAGATAAAGGGGGAGAGGGTAAGCATTAAAGAACTGTAGAAATAAAGAAGCAGAAAGTTTAAAGGGGAGAGAGGTAGAGAGGAACCTTGGGTAGGGGAAGGGGTAGGGGGGAGGGATTTACCAGAAAATGGAGAATCCAATGTTCATAGCACCAGGCTGGAGACTACCCAGACCGTATATGAGGTGCTGCCCCTCCAATCTGAGTTTGGCCTCATCATGGCAGTAGAGGAGGCCGTGTGTGGACATATCGGAATGAGAAGGTGAAGCAGAGTTGAAGTGGGTGGCAACCGGGAAATCCTGTCCATTGTGATGGACGGAGCGGAGGTGCTCGACGAAGCGGTCCCGCAATCTGTGTCGGGGCTCGTTGATGTAGAGGCGGCCGCACCGGGAACCCCGGATGCTACTGACGACTCCGGCAGACTCGCAGTTGAATTGCTGCATCACCTGGAAGGACTGTCTGGGGCCCGGAATGGTGGTAAAAGGGGAGGTGTGGGGACAGGTGCAGCATTTGCGCTTGCAGGGATAAGTTCCAGGTGGGAGTTCTGTGGGGAGGGACGTGTGGACCAGGTAGTCGCGGAGGGAACGATCCCTGCGAAAAGCTGAGAGTGGTAGAGAAGGAAAGTTGTGCTGGGTGGGGGCGGAGTTGGTGCTCCTGTTGAAGTTGTTGGGGGACCACTTCTTCGAGCACCTCCGCTCCGTCCATCACAATAGACAGGACCTCCCGGTTGCCACCCACTTCAACTCTGCCTCTCATTCCCAACTAGGTATGTCCATACATGGCCTCCTCTACCGACATGATGAGGCCAAACTCAGGTTGGAGGAGCAACACCTCATCTACCGTCTGGGTAGACTCCAGCCTGGTGGTATGAACTTTGAATTCTCCAATTTCCGGTAATTCCCTCCCCGTTCCCCTTCCCCTATCCCAGGTCCCTCCCTGCCTCTTTCCGCTTTCAACTATTTGCTTTGTTATCTCTACAGTTCTTTCATGCTTTTCCCCTCCCACGCTAATCTTTCCTCAGATTGGTTTTCCAGCTGGCGGCCCTAGGCCCTACACCCTCCCCTATCTCTATTACTGGGCTTCGGCCCTCTCTTCTCTCCCATTTCTGATGGATGGTCTCGGTCCGAAACGTTGGCTCCTCTTTTCTCGCGAATGCTGACTGGCCTGCTGAGTTCTTCCAGCGTTGTGTACGTACAGTTTAATCAACAGCTTCTGCAGTTGTATTTTGTTGTTTAGACACGGATACTGGCGAGTGTGGTAGAGCAGAGCGACCCGGGTATACAGACACACGGTTCATTGCTAATGGAGTCACAGGTGAACTGAACGGTGAAGAAGGCGTTTGATACGCTGGACTTGATACGCGCTAAGTACGGGAGCCGGGAGGTCACGTTGCAGTTCTTCAAGACGTCGGGGACGCCGCACTTGGAGCAGGTCGTTCAGGATTGTTCGTCCTGTTGTGGGGAAGACACCATGGGCTGGATGGAAAGAGGCCAGAGGGAGGTTTACGAGGATGTTCCCAGGACTGGAGGCCGAGCTTTGTTCAGGTTTGTTCGTCCGGCTGTGGAGAAGACACCATGGGGCTCGATGGAAAGAGTGCAGAGGGAGGTTTACGAGGATGTCCCCAGGACTGGAGGCCGAGCTTGGTTCAGGATTGTTCGTCCTGCTGTGGGGAAGACACCATGGGCTCGATGGAAAGAGGCCAGAGGGAGGTTTACGAGGATGTCCCCAGGACTGGAGGTCGAGCTTTGTTCAGGTTTGTTCGTCCTGCTGTGGAGAAGACACCATGGGCTGGATGGAAAGAGGCCAGAGGGAGGTTTACGAGGATGTTCCCAGGACTGGAGGCCGAGCTTGGTTCAGGATTGTTCGTCCTGCTGTGGGGAAGACACCATGGGCTCGATGGAAAGAGGCCAGAGGGAGGTTTACGAGGATGTCCCCAGGACTGGAGGTCGAGCTTTGTTCAGGTTTGTTCGTCCTGCTGTGGAGAAGACACCATGGGCTGGATGGAAAGAGGCCAGAGGGAGGTTTACCAGGATGTTCCCAGGACTGGAGGTCAGGCAGGTCGGACCTTTATTACTTACAGTGTACGGAGAACCATACAGAGGTGTATGAAACTGAGAGGGGCACAAATAGGGCGAAGGAGCACATCTAGCTGAATCGAATACGAGAGCGCAAGGGTCTCAGATTAGAAAGGAAATAAATGTGATCGGATCCCCTAGTGACAAACCTTTCAACCTCGGTGATGGTCTGAATGTGGATCGAGCTGACAGATAATGGTGATTGAGGGAGATGAATTTGAATCATTAAATAACCGCACATGCACTTCTGAGTATAACCTGTGACCTTCTCCACAATGACGTCAGTAATGTGAACTCTGACCTGTTTGGCCACTGTTTGGCAGCTTTCGGGGTTCCGAGGCAATTGGAGGAGAGTCATCCTCATTGATGAGGGGCTCGTCTTTCGGAAAGTTCAGCTCTGCGTAGGTGGAGGTCAGGCCGTCTGAGAGAGAGAGCGAGGAATGATGAGAGAGAAGGAAATAGATGCAGCAGCGATCGGCAGAGAATGGAGGGAGTGATGACAGAGAAGGACAGCTGAGTGAGAGGGTGAAGTAAGGGGGAGAGATAAGGCAGGGCTAGAAGGTGAGGGAACGGGGGAAGAGATAGGTGGGAAGGGCGGGTAAATGTGAGAAAGAAAATAGGAAGGAGATAATAAGTATGGGAGGGGTGAGAGAGCGGCGTTAGAGGGGGGACGGAGAGATCTGAGTGATATTGCAGAGATGGGAAAGTGAGTGAAGGGGAAAGGTTGGAGAGAGAGGCAGGCGAGACAGAGGTAGACAAGAGGGGAAGAGAGAGGCAAGACAGCATGAGTGAGAGGGAGAGAAGGGGTAGAGCGGAGATAGAAGAGCCGGAGATGGCCGGAGAATCAGCGACAGGGAGAACAGGAAGAGAGTGAAGGATGGAGAGAGGGGGAGGGTTGGATTTAGAGGGAGGTGAAAAAGTGAGGAAAGATAGAGTGGGCGAGAGCGAGGGAGACAACGGGAATAAGAGAAGATGAAAGCGGTGAGTTTAGACAGTGAGAGCTGTGAGGGAAGTGGAGAGTGAGGGAGAGTAGGGAAAAGGGGCAGACGTACGGATATGGAGAACGTGAGGGAAATGAGAGGGGCGCGTGAGATAGAGAGGGGGAGTGAGAGAAGAGTATTGATAAACGGTGAGGTTACGAGAGTGTGGCCAGAGTGATGGGAAGGGACGGACGAAGAGACTGCTAAAGCGTTCTGGAAAAGAGGAGAGGGTTGAGAGGAGAGGGGACTGGGAGACGGGACAGGGGAACGAGAGGGGTGGAGGGTGAGGAGGAGAGGGAGGAAGAAAAAAGAGACGAGAAGGAGGATTAGAAGGTGGAGGGAGTCATTCAAATGTTAATCAGCGTCCTCTCCTAAAAGCCTCTTCAATTGCGCCCCTTCTTCACCACCCCTCCCAGAATATTCCGCACCGATTGACCCGCCCCGAGGGATCGCTCTTCACAGACTCCTCCCAAGGCGCTCCCAGTACTTCGTGACCACCCCCACACAGAGTGCTCTCTCCTCGATATGCCTTTCTCCTCCTATAGCAACCCACCCTCACCCCATCACACAGCTGTCCACCCACACCTACCATCACGGAAACAAAATCCGCACCAAACACTGCCACCCGCTTCAACGGCGCTCCATCCTCACCGTACCTCCCAGCGCGCACCCTCAACACCGACCCTCACTGAGCTCCCGCCTCATCTTCTCCACCACGCGTCCCTTCTGACTTATTCTACACCAGGCAATCGCTGGGGTTTACTATACCCTTGCCCTGATATCTGTCGACAGGAATGGACACGTCACCCAAACAGCGTCAAACCAACATAGATGAAACAGACCTTCATCTCTGCGAACCCGGGGCGCCGAGAGGGACGTGGCATCAAGTTCCACGTACGATACATCAGGTTCATCTGGGGACAGAGCAGCGAGGGTCAGACACAGAGTGAATCTCCCTCCACACCGTCCCATCACACACTCTGGGGGTATGAGACAGCGTGAAGCTCTCCCCAGCCAGTTAAACCAGATATCCTTAGCTTAAAGTACAGCGTAACGCTCCCTCGGCGCCGGCCTACCACACCTCCCAACCTGTCGGGGGTCAGGCACAGAGAGTGTCCACACTGCCCCAGCGCTCACTGTCTGGTATAGAAACGGCGGGAAACTCCCTCCCTCTTCCCTCCCCACTCACCTCCCGAAGGGGCCTGTGAATCAGTTCCTGCGAGATGCCTCCTCGCAATGGTCTCGTTCTCGTCCATCGTGTCGTGTCTCCGAGATCAGGAAGGGGATGGAACCGTCGGTAGAGGAAACCCGTGGAGGCGGATTGTGGCCTACCAACACCTGATGGAGAGAGACCGATAGCAGTAAGAGGATGTGCAGGGAGGAGAGAGATTGTTGGTGTGGGAGATGGAGGACGAGAAGGATGAGAGGTCCGGGAGCGGAGAAATAGAAGGGGAGGACAGATTTGGAGAGCAAATTGGGGAAGAGTGCAGACAATGGAGAGAGAGAATGAGTGAAGGAATGGAAGGAGGGGATTACAGAGGGATGGCTGGAGTGCGGAAGATATTCGTATTTGTGTCATAGAAACTCTACTGTCCTGGAGATCGTCACCCCAGCCCCAACCCGTCCATCACTGGGTCCTGGACGGTCTCAATGCAACTGCTCATCGCCAGGGCTGCAGGCACCAGACCGTCTGTCTGCGAGAAACGGCGGCTGCAGGAAACACGCCCAGCACAGACCGAGATGAGTGAGCCGCCTCCCTCCGAGTGAAGAAAACAGTCCCTCTCCAAACTCGCTCCCTCCAAAGGGGTTCTTTGTCTTCTACGTCCTCTATATCTCCGTTCACTATACTATGGCATTCTGTCTGTCACTTTCCCTCGCTCTCCCTCTCTCGTTCTCCGTCTTCCCCATCCCCCTTTCCTCTTTTCACCCCTTTCCCTGCATTACTCTTACAGTTCCCTATCTCACTCCCTCTACTACCACTACACCCACCACCCTTTGTCCTTTCCAATCCACCTTCCAACTCTCTTCCCTCCCCCACACCCACCTTACCCTTCTCCCCCTCTCTCCCCATCGCCATCAACTTCCCAATTACAGTATCGTAACACACTTTGTCCCACAGCACACTGTTCTCCCTACAATTTCCACGTCTCTTACCAGGGGTTAGTTGCTTCTTGGACCGGGACACCCAGCCGTCATTCACATTATCCGATTCTCCATTACCCGCCTTCCACTCGTTCACCTCATCTCCCTTCACCCTTTCCCTACCTCTCCTCCACAGCGTTTAACGCTTCCCCTTCTTCTCCACTTCCACACCGCTCCTCATTCCTGCTCCCATGGCTCCTCCCTCCATGCTACCTGCCCTCCATCCCTCACCTCCCTTGTCCCTCACTCTCCACTCTCACTCCTCACCCGATCCTTCGCTCTCTCTCTCATCATTCCTCCCACCATCACCAACTCGCTGCCTTCAGCCGTTTTCAAATTATTGACGCGTGTCTGCCTCAGAGATTCCGTGTGTGTGGTGTGTGTGGTGTGTGTGTGTGTGTGTGTGTGTGTGTGTGAGTGTGTGTGTGTGTGTGTTTGTATGTATGTGTGTGTGTGTCTGTGTGTGTGTGTGTGTGTGTGTGTGTGTGTGTGCGTGTGTGTCTGTGTGTGTGTTTGAGAGAGAGAGAGAGGGACGAGAGAGAGAGAGAGGGACGAGAGAGAAAGAGTGAAGAGGAGAGAGAGAGAGGAAGAGAGGAGAGAGAGAGAGAGAGAGAGAGAGAGAGAGAGAGAGAGAGAGAGAGAGAGAGTGAGAGAGAGAGAGAGAGAGAGAGAGAGACGAGAAGAGGAGGAGGAGGAGAGGAGAGAGAGACGAGAGAGAGAGAGAGAGGAGGGAGGGAGAGAGAGAGCGCGAGACACTCCTCTTTCCCACCCAGTTTCAACATTCTCCCCTTCTCCACTCTTCCCCAACGGCCTTCCCTATTCTCTTTTACCCCTCCAACACCCCTATCGGCGTGACCAAGAGATATTTTCCCCCCACAAACGCACCCATGTTCTCAGGACATTTTCCACGTCCCTTCCGGCTTTCCGACGGTGGAGAAGGGGATGCAGCTCCTTCTCTCGGGACACCAAACGTCTTTCACAGTCTCCCATTTTCCCCCCCGTTCCCCCGCCTTCCATCATCACGCTCTTTCACACCACTTTTCTCCCACCACAACTTTCATCTTGCCCTTCCACTGCCTACTTCCTCCCTGGCACTCTTCGCGGCAGCCCTCTCCCTCACTCCAGACCCTCATCCCTCTTTCTGTCCCGCTCCCTCCCTCATTCTTCACTCTCACACCTCACCCGGTCTTTTTCTGTCCCGCTCACCATTTATCCCCTTCCCACAACTTATCTACATTTCGCCGTTTCAGAAGTCCTGAATTGCGTGTCTGACTCAGAGTTTGTGTGTGTGTGTCTGTCTGAGAACCGTTGTGCTGTGGAGGGAAGAGGAAGGAAAGGGCGGCGTGGAGGGGGCTGGGACGGGCTGGAGAAATTGCACAAGACAGGAAACACATGACAGGCCTATCCACACAGAACTGTGGAGTTGCTCAGAACCGAGTAACTTTTTTTCGCTCGGGACAACCAGCGTCTCTTACATTCTCCCTTTCCCCCATACCCCACACTCCCCCTGGCCTCATCTCCCTCGCTCCTTTCTCTGCACTTTCTTCCTCCCGCTCCCTCGCACCCCTTCTATCCCACCACACTTTTCATCTTTCCCTTTCCCCTGCCTACTCCCGCCCTGGCACTCTTCTCTACAGCTCACTCCTTCACTCCACACCTTCAGGCCTCCTTCTCTCCCGCTCCCTCCGTGTACCTTACTCCCCACTCTCAACTCTCAGCCACTCCTCCTCTCTTCTGAGAACTATGGAACCATAGAATATTACAGCACAGAACGATGCCTTCAC
>NW_026779498.1:77500-97008 GCF_030144855.1 Hypanus sabinus | reverse complement strand
CCTCTCACCTGTTCACATTAAACGTCATCTGCCAAGTATCTGCCCACTCACTCAGCCTGTCCAAGTCACCCTGCATTCTCCTAACATCCACATCACATGTCACACTGCCACCCAGCGTCGAATCAGCAGCAAGCTTGTTGATGTTATTCTCAATGCCTTCATCTAAATAGTTGATGTAAATCGTGAACAGCTGTGGTCCCACTACCGAGCCCAGTGGCACCCCACTAGTCACTACCTGCCATTCCGAGACATACACATTCACCGTTACACTTTGCTTCCTATCTGCCAACCAGTTTTCTATCCATGTCAATATCTTCCCCCTCATGCCTTGATTTTACCCAACACTCACACATGTGGGATAATATCAAATGCCTTCTGCAAATCGAGGTACACTACATCCACTGGATCTCTCTTGTCTAACTTCCTGGTTACATCCTCAAAAAACTCCAATAGATTAGTCAAGCATGATTTTCCCTTGGTAAATCCATGCTGGCTCGGCCCAATCCTATCACTGCTATCTAGATATGCCATTATTTCATCTTTAATAATGGACTCTAGCATCTTCCCCACTACTGATGTTAGGCTGGCAGGACGATAGTTCTCTGTTTTCTCACTTCCTCCTTTCTTAAAAAGTGCATTAACATTAGCCATTCTCCAATTCTCAGGGACTGATCCTTAATCTAACGAACATTGGAAAATGATTACCAATGCATCCGCAAATTCCAGAGCCAAGTTCTTTGGTACCCTAGGATGCGGACCATCTGGACCTGGGGATTTGTTAACCTTCAGTCCCATCAGTCTACTCATCACCATGTCCTTCCTAATGTCAATCTGTTTCATTTCCTCTGTTACCCTATGTTCTTGGCCCATACATACATCTGGGAGATTGCTTGTGTCTTCCCTAGTGAAGACAGATCTAAAGTATTTATTAAGTTCTTCTGCCATTTCTCTGTTTCCCATAACAATTTCACCCAAATCATTCTTCAAGGGCCCAACATTCTTCTTAACTACATTCTTTCTCTTCACATATCAAAAACGCTTTTGCTATCCTCCTTTATATTCCTGTCTAGCTTGCGTTCGTACCTCATTTTTTCTCCCCGTATTGACTTTTCAGTTAAGTTCTGTTGTTCCTTAAATTTCCCAATCATCTGTCCTCCCACTCACTTTAGCTCTGTCATACTTACTTTTTTTTTAATGCTATACAATCTCTGACTTCCTTTGTCAACCACTGTGGCCCCTTCCCCCCTTTGAATCCTTCCTTCTCCGGGTGATGAACTGATTTTGCACCTTGTGCATTCTTCCCAAGAATACCCACCATTACTGTTCCACTGTCTTTTCTGCTAGGATATTCGTCCCTTTAACTATGGCCAGCTCCTCCCTCAGGGATCCATAGTCTCCTTTGTTCAACTGCAACACTGACTCTTCCGAGCTGCCCTTCTCCTGCTCAAATTGCAGATAAAAACATCATATTATGGTCACTACCTCCTAATGGCTCCTTTACTTCAAGATCGCTTAAGCATTCAGTGGTTAGAAATAGGGAGAAGGTGAGGGGAAAGTTGGGGACGCAGAGAGAGAAAATGATAGGCAGAAGGCGATGGAGGGTTTTTGAGTGAGCTCCAGAACTCCGTCTGCGGGTCTGACATCACTGCTATTTTTATTTTTTGCTGCCTGTATGCCGGCCAATTCAGTGTAGCAGCACGCTTTCAATACTTCTCTGAAATACTGAAAACGCCCAGCTTCTGTTCCAATGGGTGAAGAAAGTAAAACCACAAACACGGCTCAGCGTGTGTTGGTTTCCTGTAAACTTCAATATCTAAATATATGCACAGAGGTCCTGAATAAACAGGATGTTGCGGGAGGGGTTGAGCTGCTGGTTCTAAACCTCTCGGACAGTAAATGCAATTTATCCGCCCGAGAGGGGGAATAGAAGAAAAAAAGAGAGAGCTCGAGAGTGAAGCAAAATTGATACCCTCCAGAAATCAACCATCTCCATTCCTACCCCTCTCTCTACATTGTCTTCCACTTCTTTCCCTCCACTTGTTCCAGTGATACCCCTTTCTGACTCGTCACTCACGATTCTCTCTCCTCCAAACCCTAACTTTCCCCTCACTCTCCCTCCCTCTGTTTCTCCCCACTCTCACTACTTCCCCCGTGCCACTCCCATCCCTCCAGACCACCCTCCTCTCACACCCTCAATCTCTCTCTCCTCCAGCACCACCTCACCCGGCTCTCGGCTCCTCTCTTTATCAGCTGCTCATCCGGTGGTTGTGTCGCTCGGATCTACTGGTCGACACGGGCTTTCTCTGACAACGGTTACTTCCCCTCGTTGAGCTCAGAGATGCAGAGGATCCTCGGCAGGATAGACAACAGTGAGACATACACTAATATCCAGCTCGTAAATCCCAACTCACCGTCTCCATTGAGAGGTAATTGGGGCAGGGACAGAGGGAGGGAATTTCAATCTATTTCTAATCTCGGGAGTGTGCGATGCGGGGTTGTGGAGAGAGATTCACTCTGTCTCTGACCCCGGGAGTGTGTGATTGGACAGTGTGGATGGAGATTCATTCTGTGTCTGACCCTGGGATTGTGTGATGGGACGGTGTGGAGGGAGATTCACTCTGTGTGTGACCCCGGGAGTATGTGAATGGGATGGTGTGGGGGAAGCCTCACCCTGTTTCTGACTCTCACTGTTATGTCAACAGAAGACCCTGATGTATCGTATGTGAAATTTAATTTCAAGACCATCTCTGTTCCCCGTTCCGGACGAATGGAGGTCAGTTTCACTTTGTTGGTTTGACTCTGTTCAGCTGATGTGTCTCTTCCTGTCAAAAAATCTCATCGGAAGCACACCGTTAACCCTAATTATTCCCTGTTAGACAATGTCAGGGGCAACTCGTGCGAGACTGGATGAGAATCGAGCAGTCGGTGCAGAGAACGCCATGAGATTTCTTGTGTGGTGGGAGTACCGTGAGACGGGTTTAAACTGGGGGCACTGAGGAGGGAGTGCTGTGTGTTCAGGTGGGGGGTGCGATTGCTGTGGCATTGTCGGTGAGCAGGAAACACCTTGGGAAGACTGGCAAGGAGGGAAGAGAGTGGTAAAAGGCAGTGAGGAACCCTAACTCTAAAAATAATGTTGAGTTATGTGGAAATTGTGTTCCAATAATTTGTTCCAGTAAAACTCTTAAATTTGTCCAAAAATTTTGAATTTTAGAACAAGATCAAGTAGAATGTCAAAAATGTACCAATTTCTTGATTACATCGGAAAAATTGATCAGATAAATTTGGGTTTAATGTATTTAGTTTTTTAACAGGACCTTTGTTGTATTTGTCATACTATCAAGACATAGTCTTGACCAATTTGTTTCTTCAATTTTAATATTCAAGTCAGTTTCCCATTTTTGTCTTGACTTATGAATCCCTTGTTTTTGAATCAAACTATACGTACAAGAAATATTTTTTTATTTTTTCCTTTTTAAATTAATGTTGTTATTACATTAGATTTCGCCAATAACATTGTTTGACCCATTGTTACTCTTAAATTAGCCCGTAATTGGAAATAACAAAAACAATGTTTTGGTTGATATTTTGAATGTATTCTATAATTAATCAAATGATATTAATATACCTCCTTCAAAACAATCTCTTATATATCTAATCTCTATTTGAAACCAGTTGTATAAAAGTTAATTATCCATTGTGAAAGGAATACGTTTATTTTTGAATTAAAGGTCTCTTTGCTGATAAAGATTTCCTTATCTCATCATCACATTTAATTTATTCCATAGGTCAATGAAATTTAGATTCCCATTTATATATAAAATCTTCGGGTGTATTTTCTCCTATTTTATCCAGTTCTATTCTAATCCATGCTGGTTTATCTTTATCAAAAAAAGATGCAATAAATCTATGTTGATTTGCTTTATATTAATCCTTAAAATTTGGAAGTTGTAATCCTCTTAGATAAATTTCCATGTCAAGTTTTCCAACGATATTCTTGACATCCTACCTTTCCAAAGGAACTTCCTCACACATTTATTTAACTCTTGAAAAAACTTATGGGGTAGTTGTATTGGTAGTGTTTGGAATAAGTATTGTAATCTAGGGAATATATTCATTTTACTGCATTTACTCTACCTACTAATTTTATTGGTAATATCATGCATTTATCAAGATCTTTTTGAATTTTTTCAATAATGGTAAATAATTTAATTCATATAAGTTCTTTATATCATTATCAGCCCTTATACCTAAATACGTTATACCACTTATTGTCATCTGAATTAAGTTAATAATCGACATTGACTATAATATCCTTTAGTAAGAGGTAGAATTTCACTTTTAGTCTAATTTATTTTGTAGCCTGATATTTTCCCATATTCTTCCAATCTAGAAGATAATTTACGCAGCGAGTTGAATGGGTTTGTTAAATAAAGCAGAACATCGTCAGTAAATAATTTAATTTTGTATTCCTCCTGGTTAACTGTGGTCCATCTGGGTCCATTTTAATTAATTCAGATAATGGTTCTATCTCCAACACAAATAAAGCAGGTGATAATGGACAACCTTGCCTAGCTGACATTGTTAACTGAAATGGTGTTGAAATTTGAATATTTGTCACTACTTTAGCTTTGGGATTATTATTTAAGGTTTTAATCCATTTTATAAAGGGTGCTCCTAATCCATATTTTTCCAATTCCTTAAATAAAAAAATCCCATTCCAATCTATCAAATGCTTTTCCTGAATCTAACGCAACTGCACACTCATTTCCTCCTTCTTTTGTGCCAAATGAATCATACTAAGTAAACTGGTTACATTATCTGCCGATTGTCTGTTTTTGATAAATCCTGTTTGATCCATATGTATTAATTTTGCTAAGTATTTCGATAATCGTCCAGATAATTTTTCTGCTGTTATTTTATAGTCAGTGTTTAACAAAAAAATAGGTCTATAAGATGTGGACTTTAAAAGATCTCTATCTCTTTGTGGCAGTATTATTATGATAGCTGTCGAAGAAGATTCTGGAAGTTTATGTGTTCTTTCCTCTTGCTATATTAACTCCATAAAAGGAGGAATCAGTAAAAATCTTAAAACTTTTTTTTTAAATTCAGGCGGAAAACCATCTTCTCCTGGGGAATTATTACTTTGAAGTGATCCCAGAGCTTCTTCGACCTCTTTTAATGTAAAAGGCATTTCTAATCCCTGCTGTTCTTCCGAGGTCAATTTTGGAAGAGATATTTGTGATAAAAATATTTCTATCTTGACATTATCATTTTGTGATTCCGATTGATACAGATCGGAATACAAATTCCTAAAAGTTTCATTAATTTCTAAAGGTTTGTAAGCAATTTTAATTACTGTTGTTCTAATTGCATTTATCGTTTTAGAAGTCTGCTCTGTTTTTAACTGCCAAGCAAGGACCTTATGTGATCTTTCAACTGGTTCATAATATCTCTGTTTAGTTCTCATAATTGTTTTTTTTTCTGTTCGATGCGTCTGAAGTGTATTATAATGTAACTTCTTGTTAATAAGTTGTCTTCGTTGTTCTTCTGACACATATCTATGATATTCTTTTTCTAATTTTGTAATCTCTTTTTCCAATTGATCAATTTCTATCAAATATTCCTTCTTAATTTTATAAGCGTAACTTACTATCTGGCTTAAATATGCCTTCATTGCTTCCCACAATATGAATTTATAATCAACTGAATGTGAATATGTATCTAAAAGAACTGAATCTGCTTTTTCGTTAAATCATAGAAATCTTGATTTTTAATAGTATTAAATTAAATCTCCATCTATAAATCGATTCCTTTTTATCTATTATTATTATTGTCATCATCAAAGGAGAATGATCTTATAATATTCTCGCTTTATATTGCATATTTTTCAGTCTTGAATATTCGTTGTTAATAGGGAATAATCTATCCTTGAATACGTTTTATGTCTATTTGAATAAAATGAATAATCTCTTTCTTTTGGGTTAATTCTTCTCTATATATCAATTAAATATAATCTTTCATCAACGATAAAGTTAACTTTGCTACTTTTGATTTTGTCAAAACCTTTGTTGATCTATCTAAAACTGGATCTAGACGAAAGTTAAAATCTCCACCGAATAATATTTTGTCATGTGCGTCAGCCAAATTCAAAAATAACTCTTGTATAACTTTTACATCATTTTCATTCGGTGCATTAATATTCATGAGTACATAGTTCTGGAAAAAATTGACAATGTATAATTACATATCTGCCTACCGAAACAACTAATACATTTTTGTATTTTAATTGGTAAAGTTTTATTAACCAAAATTGCAACTCCTCTCGCCTTTGAGATAAAAGAAGCCGCAATAACATTTCCAACCCGATCTCTTTTTAATTTCTGATGTTCTATCTCTGGGTGTGTTTCTTGTAAAAAAAAAGCTATATCTGTTTTCATTTTCCTAATATATGTTAAAACTATTTTTCTTTTCACTGGTGCAATAAGCGCATTAGCATTAAAACTTTAAAAATTCAGTAAATTAGTCATTGTTGTTAATTGGGTTACTCCAATCTTTAATAATAACTAATCTTTCAACTTCCGTGGTACCATCGGGAGTATTTTTAAAATTCTCCTTGTTTCTATGTGTATCCCCACCGATCATCCAGGCAAAGAAAGAAAGATAAAAGAGAAATAGATTATATACAAAAACAATATACCCCCACTTCTAATTTTGTGGATAAAAAAAAACATAACTTTACCCCCTTCTGTTGTATGGGTCATTGCAATCGCCATGAATACCACGAAAATCCGCTAGCAATCGAACCGAAGCTCCCCCAGCTCCTCCGCAACATAGAATAAGTATATATATGAAGAATAAAATAATAACAATACTCTCAATTGGTATTTCTCAAATGTTTTACCTTTCTCCCCTTTATCTTATAATTTAAATAAATTTAAATATTATTCTGTCGTTAAATATCCATCAATTCCTTTCACTTTTCCTGTATCATCTTTAATCGGGTTCGCTTTGAAACCTTTGAGTGTAGTTAGCGAATATTTGGGAGTTTTTGTGCGAACTCTTCTGCGTCCTGATAATCGGTAAAAAAAAATCTTCATTTTCCATCCTCCAAAAAATTATCAGTGTTGCCGAATGACGCATCATGAATTTATAACCCTTTTCCCATAAAACATTTTCCGCTGGGTTAAATTCCTTCTTTCTCTTCAAAAGGCTATAACTTATATCAGGATAGAAACGAACTGCTTTCCCTTTTAGCGTCAATGGCCCGTTTCTCTTTCTGGCACATTGGGCAGCCGCCTTCGGGATCTTTTCTTTATCTTGGTATTTTAAGCAGTTTCTCAAAATTGTTCGTGGACTTTGTTCAACTTGAAGTTTTGAACTTAAGGCTCGATGAGCCCTTTCAATTTCAATTAACTGAGATCCTTCTGCCATTTCCAAGCTTTCCGTAATCCATTTTTGAAAAAAAATATTAGATCTTCTCCTTCTATATTTTCTTTAAGTCCAACAATCTTAATATTGTTTCGTCTGCTATATTTTTCAAGCATATGCACTTTTTCCAATAACTGTTTTTTTCTGATGTGCAGGGAGAAATATTATCTTCCATTTTGTTCATTCTTTCAACAATGTCTTTCGTTGTTACTTCCAAGTCTGTAATTCTCTTATCCATTTTGTCCTGTCTTTTTAAAATTTTGTCAAACATAATCTTCATATATTTCATTTTTATTGCTTTTAGTACGTTTAATTTTCCTAATTTACGCATTATTTGCATCAAAGATTTTTCTATATTTCCATAAAAAATTTACTTCCAATTTTGTCTGATTTATCCAGAGAATCTGAATGTACCATAGATTCACTTTCATTTCCGGTTTCAATCGTATCTGGGATTTGTAGTTCAAGATGCTCGTGTTTGCGCATGCTGCTTCTTTCACGTTTGCGCATTGCTTCTTGGACTTTTTCTTTAGAAATGGTTGATATTGCCTCAGTTTCCTGTTCTGTATCGCCGGAGGTAAAACGCTCTTCTTTTGTTGCGGCAGGCCTTGATTCTGTTCCTACTTGCGTTGTCTTCAAGGTAATAGTTTTCTTCGTCTTCTGTTTTTGAGACATGGTTTGAAACAATCCGGAGAAGTTTATAAGCAACGTTTAAAAAGTATTCACTAAACTTTCTTCACTTAAACATTAGTTTACTGATTTTTTACGGGAGAGCTGGATTCCCATGTCTCGACACTACGTCATCACGTGACGTCCCCGATCCAGCTCGGCTTTGAGGGATCCTACTCCCTCTGTGCCCTGAGGGAAGTGCAGAGTGTCGTGAACAAATCTCAGCATATCCGGGGTATCAGCCTCACCTCCACGGACTCGCTCTGCACTTTCCGCTAAAGCAGACTGCCAGCCTGGATAATTCTCTTACACCCCATCACCTCCTATCGGTGGAAGATGCGAAAGCACATTTCACCAGGCTCAAAGACAGGTTCTACCCCGCTGTTATCAGACATTTGAACAGTCCACTATTCCGTTAAGATGTATTCTTGACCTCAAAGTTTAACTCGCCGTCGCCCTTACCCCTTATAGATTGCCTGAACTGCACTTTCAGCATTCTGTGATTGGTTTACCCTGTTCTATTCTCGTGACGTGATCGGTGTCTATGGCATTCCACTGGGACTCTCCTGTCTGTGAGGTATCTGTCGGGGTTGGGAGGAGGGAGGACAGTGGGAGAGACGGTGAGGAGGGGGCACATTATAAAACTTATACCTCTCTCTCACTTTTCTAATCTTACTCTCTTCATTCCTTTCCACTCTTTCCCCTCCCTCCCCTTCTCTCTACTCCCTCTAGCCTCTCTCCCTTCTTCTGTCACCCTGTCCCTCTCTCAAAATCGTTCCCCATTGTCTCTCATCATCTTATACACCTCTATCGGGTTACCTTTCATCATCCTTCGCGGCAAGGACGAGTTCCCTCAATCTGTTTTCATAAGAAATTATCCCCAGTCTAGGCATCTTCCTATATACTTCCTACAGTGGGGCGACCAGAACTGAGCAGAGCCCTCCAAGTGGAGTCTGACCAGGGTCCCATGAGGCTGCAACATTACCTCTCTGCTCCTAAATTCAATTCCACGGTTTATGAAGTCCAATACATCGTATGCCCTCTTAACCACAGAGTCAACCTGGCAGCTGCTTTGAGCTTCCTACGGACTCGGACCACAATATCCCTCTGAGCCTCCACACTGCCAAGAGTCTTGCCATTAATATTAGTTTCTGCCATAATATTTGACCTACCAGAATGAACCACTTCACTCTTATCTGGGTTGAACTCCATCTGCTGGTTTTCAGCCCTGGTTTGTATTCTGTCAATGTCCCGGTGTAACTTCTGACAGCCCGCCACTCTATCCACAACACCTTCAAACTTTGTGTCATCAGCAATCTTAATAACCCATCCCTTCATTTCCTCACCCAGGTCATTTATAAATATAAGGAAGAGTGAAGATCCCAGAACAGATCCACTGATCTACGACCTCCATGCAGAATATGACCAGTTTACAGGCACGATTAACAACCACTTCTATGGGCAAACCAGTTCTGGATCCACAAAGTAAGTCCCCTTGGATCCCATGCCTCCTTACCTTCTCAATAAGCCTTGAATGCGGGACTTTAACAAATGCCTTGCTGAAATCCATATACACTGCATCTACTGCTCATCCTTCATCAATGGAAATGAGGAAATGAGGATTAAGAAATGTTTCACCATGTTTTTGGAGTTACATTGTAGACCGGTGAACAGTCTGCTGGATTAGGAGGAACAGATGTATAGAGATATCGCAGTCTGGTAGAACCATTGAACCATAGGACATTACAGCAGAGATACAGGCCTTTAGGCTCTTCCTGGCTCTGCCGAAACGATTTTCTGCCTAGTCCCACTGACCTGCACCTGAACCTTATCCCTGCATGCCACTCACATCCATGTACCTGTCCAGGTTTTTCTTAAATATTCAAAGTGAGCCGGCATTTACCACTTCATCTGGCAGCTCATTCAATACTTCCACTGCTCACGGTGTGAAGAAGCCCCCCCCCCTCTCACCCAGTTCCCTTTAAACTTTTCCGCCTTCACCCTTAACCCATGTCCTCTATTTTTTTTTTTTTTTGCTCTCCCATAGCCACTGTGTAAATAGCCTGCTCGCATTCACTCTGCCGATACTATCATAACTTTATATACCTCTATCAAATCTCCCCTCCCCTTTATTCCCCTCCAGGGAATAAAGTCCTAATCTTTTCAACCTTTCTCTGTACCTCAGTTTCTCAAGCCACGGCAACATCCTTGTCAACCTTCTCTGCGCTCTGTCAGTCTTAGTAATTTGTTTCCATTAAGTTGGTGACCAAAGCTGTATACAATACTCCAAATTCGGCCTCGCCGGTGCCTTATACAAACTCCCCACAACATTCCAACACTTATACTCAATATTTTGATTTGTGTATGCCAATGTACCAAAACTCTACATGTGAAGCAACTTTTACGGAATGTTTTGTCTGTATTCCCAGATCCCGATGTTCGACTGCACTCCTCAGAGCCCTACGATTCACCCTGTATGTTCTACCTTGGTTTGTCCTTCCAATGTGCAATACCTCACACTTGTCTGTATTAGGCTCACCTACAATTTTCCCAATTGGTCGAAATCCTTCTGCAAGCTTTGGAAACTTACCCCACTGTCCACCATATCTCCAAACTCTGCATCCTCAGCAAATTTTCTGATCCAATTTACCACATTGTCATCCAGATCATTGATACAGATGACAAACAACAATGGACCCAGCACTGATCCCTGTGGCGCATCATTAGTCACAGGCCTCCACTCAGAGAAGCGACCCTCCACTACCACTGTCTTGCTTCTCCCACTGAGGCAGTATCTAATGCAATTTACCACCTCATCATGTATACCTAGCGACTGAATCTTCGTAACTTATCTCCCATGCAAGTCATTGTCAAAAGCTTTACTGAAGTCTATGAAGTGCCCTTCATGCACTTTCCTGGTAACCTCCTCGAAAAACACGAATAGATTTGTTAAAGATGCCTTACCACAAACAAAGCCACGCTGACTCTGCCTAATAATTATCTGTCTATTCGAATACTTGTAGATCCTACTTATTAGTACTCCTTTTTATAATTTATCTACCTATAACTTCCTGGATTAATTTAGACCTTTTTAAACAACCTAACAACGTCAGCTCTCCTCCAATTCTCCGGCACCTCACCCGTGGATACCGACATTTTAAATATGTCTGCCAAGGCCCCTGCAATTTCAACACCGGTCTCCTTCAAGGTCCGAGGAAATTACCTGTCAGGTCATGCGCATTTATCTACTCTGATTTGCCTCAAGATAGCAAGGAGCTTCACCTCTTCATTCTGTGTAGGATCCATAACCTCACTACTTCTTTCCCTTATGTGCATTGATTCCATGTCAGTTTCCTTATTAAAGACAGATAGAGAAAAATAACATTTAAAATCTCCCCCATTTATTTTGGTTCCATACGTAGCCGACAACTATGATCTTTTAGATGACCGATTTTTATCCCTTACTATACTTCTGCTCTTAATACACCTGCAGAAGTTCTTTGGATTTTCTTTCAGCTTGACTACCAAAGCAACCTCGTGTCTTTTAGCCCTCCTGATTTCTTTCTTAAAGATTGTTCTGCTTTTTTGTACTCGTCAAGCACCTTATTTGCTTATTGTTTCCTCTACATGACTTATATCTCTCACTTCTTCTTTATCAGAGTTCCAATATCCCGTGAGAACTCGGGTCCCTTATTCATATTCACTTTGGCTTTATTCCTGACAGAAACATACAAACTGAAAATTTCTTCTTTGAAGGCCACGCACTTACCAATCACATTCTTGCCAGAGATCAGCTTGTCCCGATCAAGTGAGATACATTCTTATTTCTTCAAATATGGCCTTTTTTTCAGTTTAGAACTTCAACCCGAGGACCAGATCTATCTTTATACATGATCAAGTTGATACGAATACATGATCGGTAATCTGCAGTTTCTTGCAGCCATATAACTACATAACCATATGACAATCACAGCAGGGATACAGACCATCTCGGCCCTTCTACTCCGTGCCGACCGCTTACATTTACCTCGTCCCACCGACCTGCATTCAGCCCATAACCCTCCATTCCTTTCCTGTCCATATACCTATCCAATTATACTTTCAATGACAATACGGAACCTGCCTCTACCACTTCGACTGGAAGCCCGTTCCACATGGCTGCTACTCTCTGAGTAAAGAGGTTCCTCCTCGTGTTACCCCTAAACTTTTCCCCCTAACACTGAACTCATGAACTCTTGTTTGATTCTCCCCTACTCTCACTGGAAAAAAACGCCTATCCACGACATCATCTGTCACCCACAGAATTTTAAATATCTCCATCAAGTCTCTCCTCAACCTTCTACACTCCAATTAATAAAGTTCTAACCTGTTCAACCTTTCTCTGTAACTTAGATGCTGAAACCCAACTAACATTCTAGTAAATCTCCTCTGTACTCTTTCTACTTTGTTGACAACTTTCCGATAATTCGGTGACCAGAACTGTTCACAATACTCCATATTCGGTCTCGCCCATGCCTTGTACAATTTTAACATTAAATCCTAACTCCAACACTCAATACTCCGATTTATAAAGGCCAGCATACTAAAAGCTTTCTTCAACACCCGATAAACACGAGATTCCTTCAGGGAACTATGCACCATTATTCCTAGATCACTCTGTTTTACTGCTTTCCTCAATGTCCTACCATTTACCATGTATGTCCTATTTGCATTTTTCCTACCAAAATGCAGCCGCTCACACTTATCAGCATTAAACTGCATCTGCCATCTTTCAGCCCACTATTCTAACTGGCCGAAATCTCTCTGCATCCCATCATCCAGATCATTAAAGTATATGACAAACCACATAACCATTCCAGAAACGAGTGGTATGAGTCACAAGGCTCCTGTAACTTTTCCCTGTAAGTTGAGGAGTAATAACCGTTGCTGAACCTGGTGGTGCTAGTACTGAAGCTTCTGTACCTCATTCCTGATGGTTGAGTGGCAATAACTGTTGCTGAACCTGGTGGTGCGAGTACTGAAGCTCCTGTACCTCATCCCTGATGGCTGAGTGGTAATAACTGTTGCTGAACCTGGTGGTGCGAGTACTGAAGCTTCTGTACCTCATTCCTGATGGTTGAGTGGTAATAACTGTTGCTGAACCTGGTGGCGTGGTTCCTGAGGCGCCTGTACCTCTTTCCAGATGGTTGAGGGATAGAAGCTGTTCCTAAACCTGCTCGTGTGGATTCTGAATCTCCTGCAACCCCTTCCTTTTGGTTGAGAGGAAATAACTCTTACACAACCTGGTAGTGAATGCCCTGAGGTTCCCGAACCTTCTTCCTGGCATTTGCGGGTTAATAACTGTTCTTGTATCTATAGGAAAGCGCGATGTGTTTCCTGTACCTTCTACCCGACGTTTGAGTGGTAATAGCTGTTTCTGAACCCGGTGTGTGAATTCCGAGGCCACTGTACCTCCTTCCTGATTGTCGAGGTATAATAAATTTTCCTGAACCTTGTACTATGAGTCCTGCGGCTCGGGGACATACCTCCCAACACTGGAAGGGAAATAACATTCACGCATAATGTACACACACACACACACACACACACACACACACACACACACACACACACACACACACACACACACACACACACACACACACACACACACACACACACACACACACACACACACACCATCTCCGTGAAACGCTGGAAAGCCAAAATGTTGGGTATTGGTAAGTGGGGAGAACAGAGGAGGGGGAGGGTTTCGTACTTTTTTTCTGATTCTAGAAGCTTGTGCTGCGATGGTGCGGGGTGTCTGACCCCGGGAGTGTGATGGTATAATATTTAGGGAGCTTCGCTGGTTATCTGACCCTGGAATTGTGTGATAGGGCACTGTGCACGGAGCTTCACTCTGAGTAGGACCCCGGAGTGTGTGTTGGGACAGTGTGGAGGGAGGTGCAGTCTGTCCCTGACCATGGGAGTGTGTGCTGGATCGTTGAGGAGGGAGGGTTACTCAGTGTATGTTTCCAGGAGTATGTGATGGGATTGTATGGACCGATTATCGCTCTGTCTCTGACTCCTGGTCATGCATCAGTGGATTTCTGTGTTTAAACAGACTCCAGTTAGAGATAGAGTAAGAAAATGGCGCCTCACATGTTCTGTCGCAACGGCTGCAATCTACACACCCTTTCTGTGGCCTCGACTCTCCTCCTCATCTTTCCTCTTTTCTCAGCACGCCATTCCTTCTCTATGATGCTTAAGTGGGTGAGCGAGCAGCATAAATGTACAACTGAAATCGATATGTATTGCAAGGTGATTGTACAAAGTGTGGTCAGGGATTTAGCTAATAAATTAAAGGACAGGACCACCACCCGTCCCAGTGTGTCCAGGCATAGGAAGTCCATATAGTTTTGCACGTGGCTCAAGTGCTGGTAGAGGTGGGAGGTCTAAAATAATTTGAATTATTGTATTTTTTCCAAGGAAGGTGTGATCTGCACAGAAGAGATGGAAGATTCAGAATTCGAGAGCAGACAACGGAATCGATATGGAGACAGATGTTCAGAAGACAGAAAAATGTATTTAATCAGAAAACGTCCTTAATCAGTACGTAGACGTCCCGAGAGCGAGAGAGAGAAAGCGAGAGAGAGAGAGAGAGAGAGACCCCTCCCTCTGTGTTCAGAGTGATGTGTGATGAGGAAGCGGGATATTGCTGTCTGTTGTCACACTTCCCGCTTTCCACCGGATATCCGGATATTGATCTCTTGGTTCTGAATCTCTCCACAGCTCTGTGTGGACATCACTCACTCTAGTGTCCGCTGTATCACCACCCATATACTCCCATCCGGCCTCTGCCCACCACGCCGCATCCGTACACACACACACTGTTGTGGGATAGATAGAGTTGACTTGGATAGGCTTTTTCGATTCAGAGTAGGTGAGATTTAAACAAAAGTATGTGAATAGACAGTTATGGGGCAAAAGTTTAGGCTAACACAAGAATGATTTTATATACTCAGAGACTGGTCGCTTGCAGAACGAGCTTCCAGTAGACGTGGTAGAGGCAGGTTCGGTATTATCACTTAAAGTAAAATTGGATAGGTATACGGACAGGAAAGGGCTGGAGGGTTATGGGCTGAGTGCAGGCCAGTGGGATTAGGTGAGAGTAAACGTTCGGCACGGACTAGAAGGGCCGAGATGGCCTTTTTCTGTGCTGTCATTGTTTTCTTGTTATATTTGGTTATATAGTATAAGAGAGAGAGATGAGGTCTAGAATTACACCTCGCCCCTCCACTCGATATCTATTACCAGGATCTGAGACTCTCCACATCTCTGTATGCAGAGACAAGTCGTGTGGTTAAGCAAAACTTGCTTCAGTATCTGTAAATTTAACACCCTTTCTCTCGCCTCTTCTCTTCACTATTCGTGCTCCCCCGCAGTACACAGTCAGGTCACACACACACACACACACACACACACATACCATCTCCGAGAAGCACACTCAATTCCTGTCTGTGGAAACGCAGAAATGCTGGGTATTGGAGAGTGGGAAGGACGGTGGAGGGAGAGCGTTGATCACTTTTTTTGACTCCAGTAGAGTGTGCTGCGATAGTGGGGGAGCTACTTCATGTATTTGACCCGGGAGAGCGATGGGATGTAATTTAGTGAGCTTAGCTGGTTAGGACCGAGTGGAGGAATCTTCCCTCAGTGGCTCATCCCACGATTGTGTGATGGGACGAGTCGAAGGGAGCTGCCCTCTGTGTCTGACCCTGTGTTTGTGTGTGTGCGTGTGTGTGTGTGTGTGTGTGTGTGTGTGTGTGTGTGTGTGTGTGTGTGCGCGCGCGTGTGCGTGTGCGTGTGTGTGTGTGAGTGTGTGTGTGTGCGTGCGTGTGCGTGTGTGTGTGTGTGTGTGTGTGTGTGTGTGTGTGTGTGTGTGTGTGTGTGTGTGTGTGGGATAGTTGCTGACAGCAGTTTGGTGTCTCTGTTTAATGTTCTGTGGCTCAGAAGGGAATGTGACGGAGAGCAGAGGCGAGCTGTCCTGACAGGGGATTCGTTAATATGGGTATCAAACGGAGGCTCTTTGGAAGAGAACGACAGTCCTGGATGGTATGTTGCCAGGACCAAAGTTTTGGTTTGCGTAGTTTTCATGGAAACAGAAAACCTACAACACAATACAAGAACTTCGGCACATAAATTTGTGCCGAACACGTCCCTAACTTGGAAATTACTAGGCTTACCTAGAGCCCTCTATTTTACTAAGCTCCATGTACCAATCTAAAAGTGTCTTAAAAAAATCCTAAAGTAGCCGTCTCCACCATAGTTGCCGGCAGCCCATTCCACTAACTCATCAATCTCTCAGTAAAGAGCTTACCGCTGACATCTCCTCTGTACCTACTTCCAAGCACCTTAAAACTGTGCCTACTCCTGATAGTCATTTCAGCCGTAGGAAAAGGTCTCTGACTGTCCACACGATCAGTGCCTCTCATCATCTTATACATCTCTATCAGGTCACTTCTCGTCCTCCGTCTCTCCCAGGAGGAAGGGCCAAGTTCAGTCAACCTATTCTCATACGGCATGCTCCCCAATACCGGTAACATCACAAATGTCCTCTGCAATCTTTCTATGGCTTCCAAATCCTCTCCTCAGTGAGCCGACAACAACTGAACACAGTCTGCAAGTGGGGTGTGACCAGGTGCAACATTACATCTCGGCTTCTAAATTCAGTTCCACGATTGATGAAAGCCTATACACCATGTCCCTTCTTAACAACATAGTCAACCCGTGCAGCTGCTTTGAACGTCCTCTGGACTCGAACCCCAAGATCCCTCTGTTCCTCCACACTGACAGGAGTCTTACCATCAATGCAATATTTTGCCATCATATTTGACCTGCCAAAATGAACCACTTTACACTTATCCGAGTTGATCTCCATCTGCTGTTTCTCAGCCCAGTTTTGCATCTGATCAATGACTCGCTGAAAACACTTACAGCTCTCTACAATATCTATGACACCACTAATTTTCATGTTAGCAGCAATAGTACAAACACATCCTTCCACTTCCTCATCCAGGTCACATAAAAATATCGAAGAGCAAGGGCCCCAGAACAGATCCCCGTGGCACACCACTGATGACTGACCTCCATTCAGAATATGACACGTTCTCAACTACTTTTTAACTTCTGTGGGCAAGCCAGTTCTAGATGCACAAAACAATGTCCCCTTCGAACCCATGCCTCCTTACGTTCTCAATAATCCTTGCTTGGGTACCTTATCAAATCCCTTGCTAAAACACTGAAACAATCAATCAGGCACGTAGGGCCCAAACGGCCCTTGACAAAGTCATGTTAGCTATTCCTAATCATATCAGACCTCTACAAATGTTCATGGATCATGCCTCTCAGCATCCTCTCCATCAACTTACAACCATAGACCACTGAGTAAGTGAGGTAATATACTGAGGTAAGACTCACTGGTCTATAATTTCCGGAGCTATCTCTGCACCTATTCTTCAGTAAAGGAAAAATATTCGCTACTCACCAATCCTTCGGAACCTTTTCCGTCTCCATTAATAAGGCAAAGACAACCGCCAAAGGCTCGGCAATCTGCTCTCTCGCCTCCCATTGTACCCAGAGGTATATCTCATCCGGTCCCGGCGACTTATCCAACTTGATGATTTACAAATGTCCAAACAGATCCGCTTTCTTAATATCCACATGCTCAAGTTTTCCAGTCCGCTGCAAGTCATCACTACTATCACCAAAATCCTTTTCCATAATGAATTCAGTAGCAAAGTATTCATTAAGTACCTTTGCCATTTCCTGCGGTTTCATGCACACCTTTCCACTGTCTCACTTGATACGTCCTATTCTTTCACGTCTTATCCTCCAGCTCCTCATGTACCTGTAGAATGCCTGGGGGTTTTCCTTAATCCTGCCGTCAAGACTTCACATGGACCCTTCTTCTCTCCAGATTACCCTCTTAAATTCCTTCCTGTTAGCCTCAAAATCTTCTAAATATCTAACATTACCTTGCCCTCTGAAACATTTGTAAAAAATTTCTTTTTTCCTGACAGAGATTCGTCAGTCTCTGATCACTTCCGAACGAGACTTGCAGACTCTTGGGGAACAATATCAGGAGATGGACAGGACCCGGAGCCAACATCGACTAAAGGTCATCGAGTTGTATTCGACCCTTGAATAAAGGATAATCGCGAATTCCCTTCGTGAGCTCGGCCAGGCCACCCGTCTCCGGAATACGTGCATCCTCAAACACAACAGCTCTATCCCTGAACGCAAATTATACTGCCAACTGTTAAACAGCGATAGAGGTGAGGTAAAATCTCCCATCCCCCACTCATACTCTCAAGGACAGAGAAATAGAGAGATAGAGAGAGAGAGAGGAGAGAGAGAGAGAGAGAGAGAGAGAGAGAGAGAGAGAGAGAGAGAGAGAGAGAGAGAGAGAGAGAGAGAGAGAGAGAGAGAGAGAGAGAGAGAGAGAGAGAGAGAGAGAGAGAGAGAGAGAGGAGAGATGGGTTTACACAGAGTCTCTGACCCCGGGAGTGTGGACGGTGTGAAGCGAGATCCACGCTGTGTGCGACCTCAAGAGTGTGTGACTGGACGCTGTGGAGGGAGATTCGCTCTGTGTCTGACCCCAGTCGTGTTTGTTCGGACAGTCCAGCGATTATTGTTTTCTCTCATTTGCTAGACTCTCTCTCTCTCTCTCTCTCTCTCTCTCTCTCTCTCTCTCTCTCTCTCTCTCTCGCTCGCTCTCGCTCTCTCGCTCTCCTCTCACTCACTGACTATCCCTGTCTCTGTCTTTCGCTCTGCGCCCACACACACATACCGTCACTATTTCCAATTCTCTATTTCTCCCGCACACTCTCCCTCTCTGTCTTTCGACCCCAACTCTTTTCCTCTTTCGCCTCTATTTTACAATCTCTGCATCCTGTCACACTCATTCTCCGTGAGACGCTCCCAATCTACGACGCCTCACCCACAATTCTCCTCACTCTCTGTGTCACAGACATTTGTGGAGAGTATGAGAGAGAGATGACGCCTAGTATTACAACTCGCCCCCTCCACTGGATATCGATCACCAGGATCTGAGCCTCTCCAGATCTCTGTATGCACAGGCCGGAGGTCTGGTTCCACACCACTTGCATCAGTATCTGCAATCTGTACACGCCTGCCCTCGCTTCCTCTCTCCTCCCCTTCCTTGCTCTTGCCGAAGCACATTATCTGCTCACACACACACCATCTCCGCGAGGCACACTCAATTCGAGAGTACCAGAACGCCGAAATGCTGGGTATGGGTGAGTGGGGAGAACGGAGGGGAGCCTTGCACTGTTTTAATGACTCCAGTAGTAGAGTGTGCTGCGATGGTGCGGGAGCCACTTTATATGTCTGAAGCCGGGAGTGCGCTTTAG